>NC_079198.1:9723542-9978361 GCF_029499605.1 Hyla sarda | reverse complement strand
AAAAAAGGGGGGGGGGATAAAGTGAGATTAAGCTTTGTATATATTCTGTTCTGTATTTTAATTAAAACCATTGTCAAAACATCAAATTCCATTTCTTCTCTATTTACTTGAATGTGTGTATATAGATATATATATTTATATGTACATTTCAGTGCTTTTAGTGTTTTTAGGTCCAGTATTTTGCCCTTGGTTTTACATTTGCTTCAATTGCTTCATTTTGTATAAATTATTATTATTATAATTTATTTATTTATATAACGCTCTTGATTGCCCTTGACGTCACGAGCCTCTACAGTCATCCGGCACGGAGCAAAGTTCATTCACCGGATGTCTGGGGGGGGGGGGGGGCTGCAGCCGAGGATAGGGGATAAGATGTCTAGGGTGGAGTAAACCCTTTAAACTTTTTTTTTAAATCAATTGGTGCCAGAAGTTAAACAGATTTGTAAATGACTTCTATAAAAAAATTTTTAATCCTTCCAGAACTTATTAGCTGCTGAATACTACAGAGGAAATTCTTTTCTTTTTGGAACACAGAGCTCTCTGCTGACATCATGACCACGGTGCTCTCTGCTGACATCTCTGTCCATTTTATGAACTGCCCAGAGTAGGAGAAAATCCCCATAGCAAACATATACCCCTTTAAAGCTCTGTTGTCATGAGGTGTCCCCAGTGTGGAGTATAGGATGGGGTAATGGTTGGCTGCACCGGTGTCCTTGTAAACTTACCAATGGCACCAACTGGCTGCTTGTAGTAAAGAGGAAAGGTGTTTCTTAGCCAGTCCCGGAGCTCTGGACAGTAATGTTCTTGGACCTGCTGGAGGACATGGATGAAGGTCCTGCAGCTGTTCTCGTTCTTCAGCAGGATTTCCAGCAGGGAGATGACCTGGTTGCTCTCCGGTCTACTCTCCAGAAGGTTAAAATAAGTCTTCTGGATAAGACCCCGGCATCGTGGAGCCACCTCAGCAGCACGGTCGGGTCCGTCTCAGCCACTTCACCAATAAGGATTTGCCAGACTGGACTTTAGAGAGACATTCTGGCTTCACTGACATCTAGAACCGGAAGAGAAGAGGACGGAGAATATCACCTGGGAAATACGGAAACAAATTCGCCCTTTGGGTGCGTTCAGACGCTATGGCCCTCATTTACTATTCTAAACCCGACCTCTTTTGTCGGGTTTTTTTGTCGCATCTTTGTCTGCGCCATGTCGCAGACATCGTGCGCCAGTCTGCGACACGATGAGACATTTTTTCCCGACGGACCCGATGTGGATTCTCCCAAACCCGAAAAAGGGGCGTAACCCGACATTTCTGAGCTTTCCCACGTATTTATAAAGGTTTCCAACCCGAATTTGTTGAATTGTTGTGGATTTTTTCCCGTCAACTCAGAGGAATTGGAAACCAAAACCAACAAAACCCACGTGCGACAAACAGGATGCGACATAATAATAAATACCAGGGGAAAAAAGCAGTCGGGTAAGAAAGCAACATAGACTTACAACCCGATTTTCTAAGTAAATGAGGGCGGCCTATTTGTTTTTGCAGGTTTTCCGCTGCGTATTTGAAAGGGGGCGGGCTCTTCTCGGCTGTCCGTAGCAGATTTTCCACGGAGGAATTTACTCTGCGGAAAATCCGCCGCAAGCCCAATTGAAGTCAGTAGGGACTGCGGCGGAGTTGGAGTTTTGCAACAGCTGGAGGTCCACAGTTTAGAGACCACTGGTTTAAAGATTGCCCGGATGAACAAGACTGGGGCGGGGGATTTTTTTTTAACCTCTACTCTGGAAAGAGCTGCTTTCTTTCACTGACAGCAAGCGGAGATCTTGATAATGGTGAATAATTGACATAGGAAGTGTTTAGGATTGGCCTGTCCTAATCAGTTTAGGGAGGGCTCCGCTGCCAGCAGATTATTTTGAGGAATCACTGGGATGTTATATGGCTACAGCAGCGGTCTTCAAACTGTGGACCTCCAGCTGTTGCAAAACTGCAACTCCCAGCATGCCCGGACAGCCGTTGGCTGTCCGGGCATGCTGGGAGTTGAAGTTTTGCAACAGCTGGAGGTCCACAGTTTGGAGACAACTGGTTTAAAGATTGCCCGGATGAGCAGGACTAGGGCGGGGGATTTTTTTTAACCTCTACTCTGGAAAGAACTGTTTTCTTTCACTGACAGCAAGTGGAGATCTTGATAATGGTGAAGAATTGTTTGGAGATCACTGCTCTACAGTATCTAGTATTGCTATTATTGTGCATTATATTGCACATATATACAAATCAGATAAAGAAGAACCCCGATATGTAATGAACAGCCTCCAGTTGTTGAAAAACTACAACTCCCAGCATGCCTTGGAGTTGTAGTTTTGCAACAGCTGGAGGTCCACAGTTTGGAGATCACTCCTCTACAGTATCTAGTGTTGCTATTATTGTGCATTATATCGCACATATGTAAAAATCAGATAAAGAAGAACCCTGATATGTGATGAACAGCCTCTAGCCTTTGTAAAACTACAACTCCCAGCATGCCCGGACAGCCAAAGGCTGTTCGGGCATTCTGGGAGTTGTAGTTTTGCAACAGCTGGAGGTCCACAGTTTGGAGATCACTGCTCTACAGTATCTAGTGTTGCTATTGTTGTGCATTATATTGCACATATATACAAATCAGATAAAGAAGAACCCCGATATGTAATGAACAGCCTCCAGCTATTGAAAAACTACAACTCCCAGCATGCCTTGGAGGTATAGTTTTGCAACAGCTGGAGGTCCACAGTTTGGAGATTACTGCTCTGCAGTATCTAGTGTTGCTATTATTGTGCATTATATCGCACATATGTAAAAATCAGATAAAGAAGAACCCCGATATGTGAAGAGACCTACCGTGTCCGGGCATCAGAGATCGTCTCACTATGGCGGGGCTGCGTCTCCGCTCATGTTCCCACTAGTATAACATAATAAAAATAATAAAAATCCTTCACCCTGCAGATTAATCATTAACCCTCCCATGGCTGCACCTTCTCCGACTTTAACCTGCTGAATCATAGAAACGCAAAGGATTGATAAAAATAATCTTTGGCCGCCAGACGTGTATATCTATCTATCTATCTATCTATCTATACAGTCATGGCCGTAATATGGGGCAAGTAACAGGTGTGGGCAATATAAAAATCACACCTGAAAGCAAATAAAAAGGAGAGAAGTTCACTTAGTCTTTGCATTGTGTGTCTGTGTGGGCCACACTAAGCATGGACAACAGAAAGAGGAGAAGAGAACTGTCTGAGGACTTGGGAACCAAAATTGTGGGAAAATATCAACAATCTCAAGGTAACAAGTCCATCTCCAGAGATCTAGATTTGCCTTTGTCCACAGTGCGCAACATTATCAAGAATATTACAACCCATGATACTGTAGATAATCTCCCTGGGCGTGGACAGAAGAGAAAAATTGACGAAAGGCGTCAACGCAGGATAGTCCAGATGGTGGATAAGCAGCCCCAAACAAGTTCCAAAGATATTCAAGCTGTCCTGCAGGCTTTTGCGCCTCCTCCAGCAAAGGGGTGGGGCTTCTTTAAAAAAAAAAAAAAATGGTTGTGGCATTGTTGTTGTTGAAAAGGGGGCATGGTTTATCTGCAACATGGAGTAAAGTAGGCCCATGAATTGGTCTACATTGTATCAAATGGTAATTTACATTTTGCCTTTCTGTCATCTCCAACCAGTCTGCCCATTCTCTTCTGACTTGTTGACAGTGCTGCCCCTAGTGGATCCATTCAGAAATTGCGGGAATCACGAAAATTATGAAAACTCCTTAGATTCTTGTAGTGGGGGGATAAAATGGTTAAAGGAGAAGTCCCATGCCATGCAGTACAGAAAAACGTATCCCCACAGGATAGGGGATATGTTGTAGAACGCGGGGGGGACCGACCGCTGTGGCCCCCAGCGATCTTCTGTACGGAGCCCCGAAGCGGCAAGTGAAGAACCCCACCCGGAGCGGGGGGCACCCCGCCCCCTCCATATATCTCTATGGCAGAGTCGAAAATAGCCGAGCGGGGGGTCGTGACGCGCCACTCTGGGGGAGAGCCGGGGCTCCGTACAGGAGATTGCGGGGGTCTTCTTTGTAGAGGGGGGATACGTTTTTCTGTACTTCAAGGTATGGGACCTCTTCTTAAATGGTGGCAGTCACACCCAAAGGCCCCTGTGCTGCATAAGGGGACAGCAATGGTACTTATTATTATTAGGTATTATTATTATAATTAATTAATTATTATTATTAATTTATTATTATTTTATTTTTTTATTTTTTTATAATAATAATAATTATTATTATTATATTTCTTATTGTTAATAATAACAACAATAATAAATTATTATAATTATTACTTAATTATTGTTGTTATTATTAATAACAACAATAATAAAGTAATAATTATAATGATAATTTATTAATTTAAATTGTTATTATTATTATTATTTAAAAAATTATTAAATAATAATAATACTATTTTATTAATAAAATAAATACATTATTATTAAGAATACAAATAAAATGATGATAATAATAACAATAATAATATTTTATTAATAATAATAATAATAATATATTAATAATAATAATACATTTTTATTATTATTTTTATAAAAAAAAAAATAATAATAATAATAATAATGATGATGATATTATATAGTCGTTGCGGACCCCTAGTTGTCAGGACATCCCACCGAACTGGCGGCGAAATCCTTTGTGGACTCATCACATCTGCACACGTCGGGTGAATGAACCCTTACTGACACATTGTCGTATTGTTGCGCTGGCGTGCCCCGCTTCAGTACAGCCACAAAAACAAACAAAAAAAGCCTAATATATTCTGCACATGGTACAACTCCAAACCCTATGAGGGCACAAAACGGGGGATCAGAACCTACGGCCCTCCAGCTGTTGCTAAACTACAACCTCCAACATACTGATGGAAGTTGCAGTTTTGCAACAGCTGGAGAACCACAGATTGGGGCACTGTGTACCGGAAGCTGTCCGGGCATGCTGGGAGTTGTAGTTTGGAAACAGCTGGAGGCACCCTGGTTCAGGATTCCACATACTGTAGTATTCCATATCTATAGCGTCTTACTGAGGAAAAGGAGAGGAATCCTCGCGTAAAAAAATTCCGTTGTGGAATTTATCTTTTTTTTTTTTACGTGAGATTTGTGCGAATTTTGCGCGGAAATCACGTGCAATTAACACGGAATTCCGCACAGATTTTCTGTGCGGAATATAGGAGGAGACTGTTTTATTTTTTTATTCTTTTTTGCTGGACTACAACCACCAATTGGAATTTCCTTTTTTATTAATTTTTTTTTCGTGCGCAAATTCCATGCGGATACGATTAAAATCAGGATTTTTTTTTACCATTGACTTCAATAGACTTCTGCTCGCGTATTCCGCAAGAAGAATGAACATGTTCTTTCTTCCAGCGGAACGGAATTCCGTGAGCGGAATTTGCGCCGTGTGAACAGTGCAGAGTAAAAATACATTGAAGTCAATGGCAAAGCAGAGGTTAATTATTTCTTTTATTACTGGAGTAAATTCCTCTTGAATTACTCATTGTGAATGCAACCTTAGGGTATTGAGCTGGGGCAGTGATTCCCTACCAGTGTGCCCCCAGCTGTTGCAAAACTACAACTCCCAGCATGCCCGGACAGCCTTCGGCTGTCCGGGCATGCTGGGAGTTGTAGTTTTGCAACAGCTGGGGGCACACTGGTTGAGGATTCCACATACTGTAGTATTCCATATCTAGAGTGTCTTAGAGTATTGTTCATCCTGAGCATCCTGATTCATGAATAGAATGCTAGAGCTACAGTACAGTACATATAATTAATATGCAGGTAACCAATCTATAAGAAACATCGCCTTTATTATCAATAAAAAAACTATATTCCTATGGAAACATCATTACAAAGGGAAACCATATATACACATACACATATATATATATATAAATAGTGAGAAATGTGGAGCAGGGAAGATAGGGTGGGAGGGATAACAGAAAGTATCGAAGTTAACCCCACACATGCCATACGTGTGCGAGGAGACATATATTCCACATAATACAAGGAGATGTAATGAGGTAACCGATGAGGTAACCGATGTAGCAGAGCTGACTTTGTCGTTCCACTGTTCCATTACATGCGATCCTGTACAGCAGATAATCACAATAAGATTGTCCGGCAGATGACTGCTCTGCGGTGTCTGTACACGGGGGGTCTCTCCGGGGTGTCCTCTGGGGTCCGGGCCGCTCTATGTCCGACAGCAATATCCGCAGCCTTTGTATTTACAGCAGTTACAGCAGAACAGACAGATGGACAATGGAGTGTGACGCCGACTACGACTACGGGAGAGAGACGCCTGGAAGAAGAAGGATGTAAAGATGAGGATCGAATAGTAAAGATATTTCTATCCATCTATCTATCTCATATCTATCTATCTCATATCTATCTATCTCATCTCATATCTATCTATCTCATATCTATCTATCTCATATCTATCTCATCTCATATCTATCCATCTATCTATCTATCTCATATCTATCTATCTATCTATCTATCATCTCATATCTATCTCATATCTATCTATCATCTCATATCTATCTATCTATCTCATATCTATCTATCTAGCAACAAGAGAATACAGCAGCACACTGCTAGCACAAAGATATAGATAAAACATGAGTATACATATACATAGAACATGAAAAGCTATACAGCTGTAGTGCAATAAATGAAAATATGAAATTATGAGGTACTTAGCTTGCAAATTTGGCGGCCAAATAGCTTGGACCGTCCCACCGCGGTAAGGTGACCTCATTCTGGGACGGACCCTACACTGTGTATATGCCTCTGTGTGAACAGCTCAGCAGGTCTATATAATAGTTTGGAATCAATAGTGCTGTCCAACTTATTCTTTGGTTTTATTACACATACGGGGGAGTGGCTACCTCCATGTTGGCTCTTGCACCCCACCCACCTCTATTAGGTGTATATAAGGTGATTTAGATGTTTCAGATCCTGCAATGCCTGCTGAGCTGTTCACACAGAGGCATATACACAGTGTAGGGTCCGTCCCAGAATGAGGTCACCTTACAGGGGTGGGACGGTCCAAGCTATTTGGCCACCAAATTTGCAAGCTAAGTACCTTATAATTTCAGATTTTCATTTATTGCATTACAGCTGTATAGCTTTTCATGTTCTATCTATATACTCATGTTGTATCTATATACTCATGTTTCATCTATATCTTTGTGCTAGCAGTGTGCTGCTGTATTCTCCTGTTGCTGTATATTTAGCCCAGCAGCCTGCACCTGTAAGCCAGGTCCGTATAATAGTTTGGAATCAATAGTGCTGGCCAACTTATTCTTTGGTTGTATCTATCTATCTATCTATCTATCTATCTATCTATCTATCTATCTCATATCTATCTATCTATCTCTCATATCCATCTATGTCATGTCTATCTCATATCTATCTATCTATCTATCTATCTCATATCTATCTATCTATCTCTCATATCTAACACAAACAAGGATAAGTTAGCCAGCACTATTGACACCAAACTACTATATGGACCTGGCTTACAGGTGCAGGCTGCTAGGCTAGATATACAGCAACAGAAGAATACAGCAGCACACTGCTAGCAAAATGATACAGATAAAAACATGAACTGCTATACAGCTAGAGTGCAAAAAATTGTACTTAGTTCAACAGGCATTGCAAGGTCTGAGATGCCCAAGCTGATTACACAGAGGCATATTCACAGTGTAGGGTCCATCACAATGAGGTCACCTTATCGTGGTGGGATGGTCCAAACTATTTGGCCGCCAAATTGTGAGCTAAGTACCTCACTTTTCCATGTTTTTCATTTTTTGCACTATAGCTGTATAGCAGTTCATGTTTTTATCTGTATCATTGTGCTGCAGTGTGCTGCTGTATTCTCCTGTTGCTGTATATCTCATATCTATCTATCTATATCATATCTATCTCATATCTATCTATGTCATATCTATCTATGTCATATCTATCTCATATCTACCTATCTACGTACCTATCTATCTAGCTCATATCTATTTATCTATCTATCCCATATGTATGTATGTATCAATCCCTATAATACACTCACCTGTACTTCAGACTCCTGTGTTTGGTGAAGGGTGAGATGATCTGCAGGAATTAATTATCTCGTTCTGAAATGTAAGAAGAACAGAAGAATGTTTAAACATGTATTAGATTGTAGATGTAGCAGAGCTGAATGTTAATGTTTGATAATATCTGAAGCTTTTCCCATTCAGTTACATTACCGATATATAACATCACCGATCGTTCACCAAATATCACAGTGGGTACAGTGGGTACTCGCTGCCACTATGAAATTTGGTGGAGAATCGGTGATCGGTGATGATCGGGGGATGGTTCAGCAAGGCAGGAATCTGGTAGATTTGTCTTTGTGAAGGACACAAGGAAGAAGCCAAGTACAAGGTTATCCTGGAAGAACTCCGACCTCCTTCTGCTCTGACAATGTTCTCCAACTCTAAGAATTGGGTTTTCCAGGAGGACAATGTCCCATAACACACAGCCAGGTCAGTCAAGGTGCGAAGGACACCGGATCAAGACCCGTCATGGCCGCCCCCAATCTCCAGACCGGAACCTTATTAAAAACCAGTTGTTATTTCTACAAATAAATCCTTTAAATGAAAATATTTTTATTTAGAATTTAGAGGAATAGTTGTTTATAGAATTAATCAAAACTGTTCATTTTACTCAAAAACAAAACCAAAAATAATCAAACTTGCTTCACAGACCATGGACCCGCCGGTAATGGCGGACAGCAGCGATCACACTCATGGCCGCCTTTAACCCTTTAGATGCTGTGATCAATACTTCAATACTGTAAACGGCATCTATAGTATTAGGGCTGCGTACACAGGCTCATCAGACCATCTGCGGCGTGATCTTAAATTAAAGAAATGTTTACGCCGTTTTCCATATTTTAATAGTTCAGACATTTCCGCAAATGGCAAACATGTATGCTAAAAAAAAAAAATTGTAATATGTGAAAGAGGGGGGGGGGGTAGGCGATGGAGGGCTTTCACATTTTACAATAATTTTTTTTTTATTATTTTTTTTAAGCATATATATTTGCAATTTGCGGAAATGTCTGAACTATTAAAATATGGAAAACGGCGTAAATGTAGAAGAAAAAAGAAAAAATTGCTGACTTTTGGTCACATCATATCCCAGATAAAAAATAAAATAAAGAATAAAAATGATCAAAAAAAAAGTCACATAAAGACATAATAAAATAACCAATTAAAAAACTAGAGATCACGGCGCCAAAAAATGAGCCCTCCTACATGGAAAAATAAAAAAGCTATAGGGGGTCAGCAGAGGAGAATTTTAAACACCCTCATTTAGTTTAAAAAGCTTGAGTTTTTTTTAAATTCTTTTTATGAATTAAAATAATAGAAAAGTGTTAAAATAATAAAAAAAAAAGCAAAATAAAAAAAATGGCGATCATTTTAATCGTATTGACCCACAGAATAATGAGAATGTGCCATTTGTACCATAAAGTGCAAGTTGTGTAAATACAACCCCCTCCCCCCCCCAAAAAAAATGTTGCAAAATTGTGTTTTTTTTTTAAATTTTATTTCCCATGACAAACATTGTATTTCTTTCTTTCTTTCTTTTTTAATAGTTGCGTCGTACATTTCATGTAAAATTAAAAAGGTGTCATTACAAAGTACGATTGACCGTGCAAAAAAAAAAAAAAAAAAGGACCCTTCGTATGTGTCGGAGGATGGAAAAATTAAAAAGCTTTGGCTCTTAGGAGAGGAGGAAAAAAAAACAAAAAAGAACAAAAAACAAAAACTAAACAAAAAAATAAAATAAATTTTTTTTTTTAAATTTATTGTGACCCCATTTAATTTGGCCCAATTTAAGTCATGGCCCCTCCAGCGCACATAGTGCAAATAAGGCGACAGTCTTTTGAAAATGCGCTTTTTTTGGGCGCAGCTTACACACACAAAAAAAGCCAAATATAGTTTTTAATATCCCCCCCCCCCCCCTCCTTGGCAATTTTTGCAACATAGTAGATGTATAGAGCCAAATCATATCTAAAGACTTTACTATGGCCCTTCAGATGGTGCAAAACTACAACTCCCAGCATGCCCGGACAGCCAACGGCTGTCCGGGCATGTTGGGAGTTGTAGTCTTGCAACAGCTGGAGGTCCACAGTTTGGAAATCACTGCTCGGCAGTATCTAGTATTGCTATTATTACCTTTAATGCTTCCGTTGGGTGTCGGAAGCTGATGAAAGAATTGTAACCACTAACTATAGATAAGTGATACATTGTAGCCAGTTAAAGTGTATTAGTAAACAGTCTCTTAAATCGGTCAACTGAAAATTTGACCAAAACCCACACTTTAATCAGACCCACCCTTTAAATGGACCTATCCTTTAAGAAATAAGTAATATTATTGGTAGTTACCCAACATGAAGACTTAGATTAAGGTGACGCGGCGCCAAAACGGAGTTGCCCTTTAAATCCCATATTGCAGGTGACTTACCTCTCTCATGGTGGTACCGAGACTGCGGTTGAGGAGCAGGGAGAGGACGAGGATGAGGCAGAGGCTGAGGGACTTCATGTTCTCTCTGGATCAGACGATGAGTGATCAGCAGGTGAGGTCGGGATCTGACGCTGCTCCACCTGCGGGGTAGAGCCGTATTTATGGGCAGGGTCCGGCCCCAGAGGTCACAGCAGGGGTCACGTCTGTGATATTCCCGTCGCCTTCTCTTTGTTTGTTGTTTTCTTTACTGGAAGAGGAGGTTTCCTAATGTTCTACAGTTTTGGGGCGTTTTACATTTTATTTTTCACAGAGGGGAGAGATTGGGAAATTCTGGGGAGGGGGGGAGGGGGGTTTCGGGGGCACATGCCATAGAAGCAGTATTGTAGTAGTTATATTCTTGTATATAGGAGCAGTATTATAGTAGTTATATTCTTGTATATAGGAACAGTATTATAGTAGTTATATTCTTGTATATAGGAGCAGTATTATAGTAGTTATATTCTTGTATATAGGAGCAGTATTATAGTAGTTATATTCTTGTATATAGGAGCAGTATTATAGTAGTTATATTCTTGTATATAGGAGGCAGTATTATAGTAGTTATATTCTTGTATATAGGAGGCAGTATTATAGTAGTTATATTCTTGTATATAGGAGCAGTATTATAGTAGTTAAATTCTTGTATATAGGAGCAGTATTATAGTAGTTATATTCTTGTATATAGGAGCAGTATTATAGTAGTTATATTCTTGTATATAGGAGCTGTATTATAGTAGTTATATTCTTGTATATAGGAGCAGTATTATAGTAGTTATATTCTAGTATATAGGAACAGTATTATAGTAGTTATATTCTTGTATATAGGAGCAGTATTATAGTAGTTATATTCTTGTATATAGGAGCAGTATTATAGTAGTTATATTCTTGTATATAGGAGGCAGTATTATAGTAGTTATATTCTTGTATATAGGGAGCAGTATTATAGTAGTTATATTCTTGTATATAGGAGCAGTATTATAGTAGTTATATTCTTGTATAAAGGAGCAGTATTATAGTAGTTATATTCTTGTATATAGGAGCAGTATTATAGTAGTTATATTCTTGTATATAGGAGCAGTATTATAGTAGTTATATTCTTGTATATAGGAGCAGTATTATAGTAGTTATATTCTTGTATATAGGAGCAGTATTATAATAGTTATATTCTTGTATATAGGAGTAGTATTATAGTAGATATATTCTTGTATATAGGAGCAGTATTATAGTAGTTATATTCTTGTATATAGGAGGCAGTATTATAGTAGTTATATTCTTGTATATAGGAGCAGTATTATAGTAGTTATATTCTAGTATATAGGAACAGTATTATAGTAGTTATATTCTTGTATATAGGAGCAGTATTATAGTAGTTATATTCTTGTATATAGGAGCAGTATTATAGTAGTTATATTCTTGTATATAGGAGGCAGTATTATAGTAGTTATATTCTTGTATATAGGATCAGTATTACAGTAGTTATATTCTTGTATATAGGAGCAGTATTATAGTAGTTATATTCTTGTATATAGGAGCAGTATTATAGTAGTTATATTCTTGTATATAGGAGCAGTATTATAATAGTTATATTCTTGTATATAGGAGTAGTATTATAGTAGATATATTCTTGTATATAGGAGCAGTATTATAGTAGTTATATTCTTGTATATAGGAGCAGTATTATAGTAGTTATATTCTTGTATATAGGAGGCAGTATTATAGTAGTTATATTCTTGTACATAGGAGCAGTATTATAGTAGTTATATTCTTGTATAAAGGAGCAGTATTATAGTAGTTATATTCTTGTATATAGGAGCAGTATTATAGTAGTTATATTCTTGTATATAGGAGGCAGTATTATGGTAGTTATATTCTTGTATACAGGAGCAGTATTATAGTAGTTATATTCTTGTATACAGGAGCAGTATTATAGTAGTTATATTCTTGTATATAGGAGCAGTATTATAGTAGTTATATTCTTGTATATAGGAGCAATATTATAGTAGTTATATTTTTGTATATAGGAGCAGTATTATAGTAGTTATATTCTTGTATATAGGAGCAGTATTATAGTAGTTATATTCTTGTATATAGGAGCAATATTATAGTAGTTATATTTTTGTATATAGGAGCAGTATTATAGTAGTTGTCACGATGCCGGCTGGCAGGAGGTGGATCCTCTGTGCCAGAGAGGGATTGGCGAGGACCGCGCTAGTGGACCGGTTCTAAGCCACTACAGGTTTTCACCAGAGCCCGCCGCAAAGCGGGATGGTCTTGCTGCGGCGGTAGTGACCAGGTCGTATCCACTAGCAACGGCTCACCTCTCTGACTGCTGAAGATACTGAAGATAGGCGAGGTACAAGGGAGTAGGCAGAAGCAAGGTCGGACGTAGCAGAAGGTCGAGGCAGGCAGCAAGGATCGTAGTCAGGGGCAACGGCAGGAGGTCAGGAACACGGGCTAGGAACAGACAAGGGAACGCTTTCACTAGGCACTAAGGCAACAAGATCCGGCAAGGAAGTGCATGGGAGGAGGATAGATATAGTCAGGGAAGATAGCAGAAGTTCTGGTACACAGGCTTTAAACACACAAATTGGTAATTGGGAAGATTGGGCCAGGCACCAACATTGGTGCACTGGCCCTTTAAATTGCAGAGACCCGGCGCGCGCGCGCCCTAGGGAGCGGGGCCGCGCGCGCCGGGACAGGACCGACGGAGAGCGAGTCAGGTACGGGGACCGGGGTGCGCATCGCGAGCGGGCGCCACCCGCATCGCGAATCGCATCCCGGCTGGAGGCGGTACCGCAGCGCACCCGGTCAGTGGATCTGACCGGGGCGCTGCAGCAACGAGGATGAGGCGAGCGCTCCGGGGAGGAACGGGGACCCGGAGCGCTCGGCGTAACAGTAGTTATATTCTTGTATATAGGAGCAGTATTATAGTAGTTATATTCTTGTATATAGGAGCAGTATTATAGTAGTTATATTCTTGTATATAGGAGCAGTATTATAGTAGTTATATTCTTGTATATAGGAGCAGTATTATAGTAGTTATATTCTTGTATATAGGAGAAGTATTATAGTAGTTATATTTTTGTATATAGGAGCAGTATTATAGTAGTTATATTCTTGTATATAGGAGCAGTATTATAGTAGTTATATTCCTGTATATAGGAGCAGTATTATAGTAGTTATATTCTTGTATATAGGAGCAGTATTATAGTAGTTATATTCTTGTATATAGGATGCAGTATTATAGTAGTTATATTCTTGTATATAGGAACAGTATTATAGTAATTATATTCTTGTATATGGGAGCAGTATTATAGTAGTTATATTCTTGTATATAGGAGCAGTATTATAGTAGTTATATTCTTGTATATAGGAGGCAGTATTATAGTAGTTATATTCTTGTATATAGGGGGCAGTATTATAGTAGTTATATTCTTGTACATAGGAGGCAGTATTATAGTAGTTATATTCTTGTATATAGGAGCAGTATTATAGTAGTTATACTCTTGTATATAGGGGGCAGTATTATAGTAGTTATATTCTTGTACATAGGAGGCAGAGATATTACCGCATGATATGCAATTGTCCATTGAAGTTAATGGGGTTTTCAGTTGATTATAAATAGTAACTTAGTTTGGATTCAGCATTAAAACCAGTGCAGATTTTTGCCCTTTCTCCATTGTGTATAATAATATTCTGTGTGATTTTGGATTGAATAATAAGGCCAATAAATAACATTTTCTCTGGACATCTTGGTTGAGATCAGGTGAATGGAGGTTGGACTGGATTATCATTTCCAAGCACAATAGGGCGGGTGAATGTCCGGCACAGTGAGTATACAGGTCCGGACACCTTCCTTCACCTCTCCTCCCCTATAGTAGTGTTTATGTCCTGATTATATCATGACACACAGTAACCCCGTCTCATGACCAAGGTCGTCCTTCCCAGCACTTCTCATCCCCCAAAACATGACCTCAGCTCTGGGAATTTCCCAATGTCCTCCGTGATATCACTTACTGTAACCCTTCAGACTACTCCCCAGTATTTGCTTTATATATCTAAAAATGTCTTCATCTGGGAAAAACCAGACAAGAACTATATACAGACTACCGAAAACTGGGGACCAAAGGGAGGTGGGATGGGGGGGCCCCCTGCATTAGGTGACCATAGTCTATAATACCGCACTCCACGTGGCAGAAGAACAATATTTAATCCCACAGAATAACCCAAAAAGGAAGATTGTCTTATGGACACAGAGGAAATGAAATGTTTCTGTGGAGGGACTTAGTCCTGGTTCTACCGATGCAATTTTCAAGCCAAGCCTTAAAGGGGTACTCCGGTGAAAAACTGTTTTTTTATTTTATTTTAAATCAACTGGTGCCAGAAAGTTAAACAGATTTGTAAATTACTTCTATTAAAAAATCTTAATCCTTCCTGTACTTATTAGCTGCTGAATACTACAGAGGAAATTATTTTCCATTTAAAACACAGTGCTCTCTGCTGACATCTCTGTCCATTTTAGGAACTGTCAAGAATAAAAGGAAATCCCCATAGCAAACATATGCTGCTCTGGACAGTTCCTAAAATGGACAGAGATGTCAGCAAAGAGCACTGTGGTCGTGATGTCACCAGAGAGCTCTGTGTTTCTAAAAGAAAAGAATTTCCGCTGTAATATTCAGCAGCTCATAAGTACTGGAAGGATTAAGATTTTTTAATAGAAGTAATTTACAAATCTTTTCATCCAAAACGAAAAGGAAATGCAGGGCACTCACCATAAATGCTTAAAGTTCTTTATTCAGATGATCTTTTCATAACAGTGCGGTAAGATGCTCGACAGGGGTGTGATCCAGGGCTACGGTCCGTTTCTCGCGATAGTTGCGCTTCTTGTATATAGGAGCAGTATTATAGTAGTTATATTCTTGTATATAGGAGCAGTATTATAGTAGTTATATTCTTGTATATAGGAGCAGTATTATAGTAGTTATATTCTTGTATATAGGAGCAGTATTATAGTAGTTATATTCTTGTATATAGGAGCAGTATTATAGTAGTTATATTCTTGTATATAGGAGGTAGTATTATAGTAGTTATATTCTTGTATATAGGAGCAGTATTATAGTAGTTATATTCTTGAATATAGGAGCAGTATTATAGTAGTTATATTCTTGTATATAGGAGCAGTATTATAGTAGTTATATTCTTGTATATAGGAGCAGTATTATAGTAGCTATATTCTTGTATATAGGAGCAGTATTATAGTAGTTATATTCTTGTATATAGGAGCAGTATTATAGTAGATATATTCTTGTATATAAGAGCAGTATTATAGTAGTTATATTCCTGTATATAGGAGCAGTATTATAGTAGTTATATTCTTGTATATAGGAGCAGTATTATAGTAGTTATATTCCTGTATATAGGAGGCAGTATTATAGTAGTTATATTCTTGTATATAGGAGGCAGTATTATAGTAGTTATATTCTTGTATATAGGAGCAGTATTATAGCAGTTATATTCTTGTATATAGGAAGCAGTATTATAGTAGTTATATTCTTGTATATAGGAGTAGTATTATAATAGTTATATTCTTGTATATAGGATACAGTATTATAGTAGTTATATTCTTGTATATAGGAGCAGTATTATAGTAGTTATATTCTTGTATATAGGAGCAGTATTATAGTAGTTATATTCTTGTATATAAGAGCAGTATTATAGTAGTTATATTCTTGTATATAGGAGCAGTATTATAGTAGTTATATTCTTGTATATAGGAGGCAGTATTATAGTAGTTATATTCTTGTATATAGGAGCAGTATTATAGTAGTTATATTCTTGTATATAGGAGCAGTATTATAGTAGTTATATTCTTGTATATAGGAGCAGTATTATAGTAGTTATATTCTTGTATATAGGAGCAGTATTATAGTAGTTATATTCTTGTATATAGGAGCAGTATTATAGTAGTTATATTCTTGTATATAGGATCAGTATTATAGTAGTTATATTCTTGTATATAGGAGCAGTATTATAGTAGTTACATTCTTGTATATAGATGCAGTATTATAGTAGTTATATTCTTGTATATAGATGCAGTATTAAAGTAGTTATATTCTTGTATATAGGAGCAGTATTATAGTAGTTATATTCTTGTATATAGGAGCAGTATTATAGTAGTTATATTCTTGTATATAAGAGCAGTATTATAGTAGTTATATTCTTGTATATAGGAGCAGTATTATAGTAGTTATATTCTTGTATATAGGAGACAGTATTATAGTAGTTATATTCTTGTATATAGGAGCAGTATTATAGTGGTTATATTCTTGTATATAGGGGGCAGTATTATAGTAGTTATATTCTTGTATATAGGAGCAGTATTATAGTAGTTATATTCTTGTATATAGGAGCAGTATTATAGTAGTTATATTCTTGTATAAAGGAGCAGTATTATAGTAGTTATATTCCTGTATATAGGAGCAGTATTATAGTAGTTATATTCTTGTATATAGGAGCAGTATTATAGTAGTTATATTCTTGTATATAGGAGCAGTATTATAGTAGTTATATTCCTGTATATAGGAGCAGTATTATAATAGTTATATTCTTGTATATAGGAGTAGTATTATAGTAGTTATATTCTTGTATATAGGGGCAGTATTATAGTAGTTATATTCTTCTATATAGGAGCAGTATTATAGTAGTTATATTCTTGTATATAGGAGCAGTATTATAGTAGTTATATTCTTGTATATAGGGGCAGTATTATAGTAGTTATATTCCTGTATATAGGAGCAGTATTATAGCAGTTATATTCTTGTATATAGGAGGCAGTATTATAGTAGTTATATTCCTGTATATAGGAGCAGTATTATAGTAGTTATATTCTTGTATATAGGAGCAGTATTATAGTAGTTATATTCTTGTATATAGGAGCAGTATTATAGTAGTTATATTCTTGTATATAGGAGCAGTATTATAGTAGTTATATTCTTGTATAAAGGAGCAGTATTATAGTAGTTATATTCTTGTATATAGGAGCAGTATTATAGTAGTTATATTCTTGTATATAGGAGCAGTATTATAGTAGTTATATTCTTGTATATAGGAGCAGTATTATAGTAGTTATATTCTTGTATATAGGAGCAGTATTATAGTAGTTATATTCCTGTATATAGGAGCAGTATTATAATAGTTATATTCTTGTATATAGGAGTAGTATTATAGTAGTTATATTCTTGTATATAGGGGCAGTATTATAGTAGTTATATTCTTCTATATAGGAGCAGTATTATAGTAGTTATATTCTTGTATATAGGAGCAGTATTATAGTAGTTATATTCTTGTATATAGGGGCAGTATTATAGTAGTTATATTCCTGTATATAGGAGCAGTATTATAGCAGTTATATTCTTGTATATAGGAGGCAGTATTATAGTAGTTATATTCCTGTATATAGGAGCAGTATTATAGTAGTTATATTCTTGTATATAGGAGCAGTATTATAGTAGTTATATTCTTGTATATAGGAGCAGTATTATAGTAGTTATATTATTGTATATAGGAGCAGTATTATAGTAGTTATATTCTTGTATAAAGGAGCAGTATTATAGTAGTTATATTCCTGTATATAGGAGCAGTATTATAGTAGTTATATTCTTGTATATAGGAGCAGTATTATAGTAGTTATATTCTTGTATATAGGAGCAGTATAATATAAATTATGCCAATGAATTTTACGCTGTTTGAACCCTTCTAGTAAATTGTCTTCCCTTGTTTCAGATGTTTTCCTTCTTTCCTTCCTTCTTTCACCTGTAGGCTCAGGTGTGGTGACTCTTTATATGCGATAGTTGATGATGAGTGATCCCGACTTGCTGTAATGTCACTAGATAAGATAATGGTATGCTCCAGGCTGATGTGCGCACACCTTCCGCCATTGTCTCAATATTCGCTATTTGAACGGTCATTTATAAGCATCTTCCGTCCTTTGTATAGGATGATTAATAGGTTACCTAAGCCTCTATATACATCAGCTTCTGTAATGACTCCTTAAAGGGGTACTCCGCTCCTAGACATCTTATCCCCTATACAAAGGATAGGGGATAAGATGTCTGATTGCGGGGGTCCCGCCGCTGGGGACCCCCATTATCTTGGCTGCAGCACCCCAGACATCCGGATGACTGGCGATGTGGGGCGGAGGCTCGTGATATCACGGCTATGCCCCTCAATGCAAGTCTATGGGAGGGGGCGTGACGGCCGTCACGCCCCCTCCCATAGACTTGCATTGAGGGGGCGTGGATGTGACGTCACGAGCCTCCCACGCTGCACCCGATGCTTTTAACGAACACCGGGTGCAACAGGGAGATTGCGGGGGTCCCCAGCGGCGGGACCCCCATGATCAGACATCTTATACCTTATCCTTTGGATTGGGGATCATTTGAATGGGGCGGAGTACCCCTTTAAAGGGGTACTCCACTGGCCAGCATTCGGTAGTAAATATTTTGAACGTTGTTTTCGTGCAGCGGGGGTCGGCCACACCCCTAGTTACTTCTCAGCCACGCCCCCTCAATGCAAGTCTATGGGAGGGGGCATTGCAGCTGTCACGCCCCCTCCAATTGGCTTGCATTGAGGGGGCGTGATCATGATGTCACGAGGGGCATGGCCGACTCCTGCAGCACGAAAACAGCGTTCGGAACATTTACTTACAAATGCTGGCCAGTGGAGTACCCCTTTAAGTTCCTGGATATTACCTGTGATGATGTCACCATTATGTAACCAGTAATATGTTGGGGGCACTGGGCAGGATAGGAGAAATGGTGGGTGAAGGACCTGTCATAATGCTGTGGAGGAGGCGGGGCTGAGCTGGAGTGGCGGTCACATGTCACCCCAGTAGTAAGGAGATTACATGAGGAGGAGGTTTGTTACAGTGTGTCACCCCAGTAGTAATGAGATTACATGAGGAGGAGGTTTATTACAGTGTGTCACCCCAGTAGTAAGGAGATTACATGAGGAGGAGGTTTGTTACAGTGTGTCACCCCAGTAGTAAGGAGATTATATGAGGAGGAGGTTTGTTACAATGTGTCACCCCAGTAGTAAGGAGATTACATGAGGAGATTTGTTACAGTGTGTCACCCCAGTAGTAAGGAGATTACATGAGGAGGAGGTTTGTTATAGTGTGTCACCCCAGTAGTAATGAGATTACATGAGGAGATTTGTTACAGTGTGTCACCCCAGTAGTAAGGAGATTACATGAGGAGGAGGTTTATTACAGTGTGTCACCCCAGTAGTAATGAGATTACATGAGGAGGAGGTTTATTACAGTGTGTCACCCCAGTAGTAAGGAGATTACATGAGGAGATTTGTTACAGTGTGTCACCCCAGTAGTAAGGAGATTACATGAGGAGGAGGTTTGTTACAATGTGTCACCCCAGTAGTAAGGAGATTACATGAGGAGGAGGTTTGTTATAGTGTGTCACCCCAGTAGTAATGAGATTACATGAGGAGGAGGTTTGTTACAATGTGTCACCCCAGTAGTAAGGAGATTATATGAGGAGGAGGTTTGTTACAGTGTGTCATCCCAGTAGTAAGGAGATTACATGAGGAGATTTGTTACAGTGTGTCACCCCAGTAGTAAGGAGATTACATGAGGAGGAGGTTTGTTACAATGTGTCACCCCAGTAGTAAGGAGATTACATGAGGAGGAGGTTTGTTATAGTGTCACCCCAGTAGTAATGAGATTAAATGAGGAGGAGGTTTGTTACAATGTGTCACCCCAGTAGTAATTAGATTATATGAGGAGGAGGTTTGTTACAGTGTGTCATCCCAGTAGTAAGGAGATTACATGAGGAGGGGGTTTGTTACAGTGTGTCATCCCAGTAGTAAGGAGATTACATGAGGAGGGGGTTTGTTACAGTGTGCCACCCCAGTAGTAAGGAGATTACATGGGGAGGAGGTTTGTTACAGTGTGTCACCCCAGTAGTAAGGAGATTACATGAGGAGGAGGTTTGTTATAGTGTGTCACCCCAGTAGTAATGAGATTAAATGAGGAGGAGGTTTGTTACAATGTGTCACCCCAGTAGTAAGGAGATTATATGAGGAGGAGGTTTGTTACAGTGTGTCATCCCAGTAGTAAGGAGATTACATGAGGAGGGGGTTTGTTACAGTGTGCCACCCCAGTAGTGAGGAGATTACATGAGGAGGTTTGTTACATTGTGTCACCCCAGTAGTAAGGAGATTACATGAGGAGGAGGTTTGTTACAGTGTGTCACCCCAGTAGTAAGGAGATTACATGAGGAGGGGGGTTGTTACAGTGTGTCACCCCAGTAGTAAGGAGATTACATGAGGAGGAGGAGGTTTGTTACAGTGTGTCACCCCAGTAGTAAGGAGATTACATGAGGAGGAGGTTTGTTACAGTGTGTCACCCAGTAGTAAGGAGATTACATGAGGAGGAGGTTTGTTACAGTGTGCCACCCCAGTAGTAAGGTGATTACATGAGGAGGAGGTTTCTTACAGTGTGTCACCCCAGTAGTAAGGTGATTACATGAGGAGGAGGTTTGTTACAGTGTGTCAACCCAGTAGTAAGGAGATTACATGAGGAGGTTTGTTACAATGTGTCACCCCAGTAGTAAGGAGATTACATGAGGAGGGGGTTTGTTACAGTGTGTCACCCCTGTAGTAAGGAGATTACATAAGGAGGAGGTTTGTTACAGTGTGTCACCCCAGTAGTAAGGAGATTACATGAGGAGGAGGTGTGTTACAGTGTGTCACCCCAGTAGTAAGGAGATTACATAAGGAGGAGGTTTGTTACAGTGTGTCACCCCAGTAGTAAGGAGATTACATGAGGAGGAGGTTTGTTACAGTGTGTTACCCCAGTAGTAAGGAGATTACATGAGGAGGAGGTTTGTTACAGTGTGTCACTCTAGTAGTAAGGAGATTACATGAGGAGGAGGTTTGTTACAGTGTGTCACTCTAGTAGTAAGGAGATTACAGGAGGAGGTTTGTTACAGTGTGTCACCCCAGTGGTAAGGAGATTACATGAGGAGGAGGTTTGTTACAGTGTGTCACCCCAGTAGTAAGGAGATTACATGAGGAGGGTTTGTTACAGTGTGTCACCCCAGTATTAAGGAGATTACATAAGGAGGAGGTTTGTTACAGTGTGTCACCCCAGTAGTAAGGTAATTACATGAGGAGGAGGTTTGTTACAGTGTGTCACCCCAGTAGTAAGGAGATTACATGAGGAGGTTTGTTACAGTGTGTCACTCTAGTAGTAAGGAGATTACATGAGGAGGAGGTTTGTTACAGTGTGTCACTCTAGTAGTAAGATTACATGAGGAGGAGGTTTGTTACAGTGTGTTACCCCAGTAGTAAGGAGATTACATGAGGAGGAGGTTTGTTACAGTGTGTCACTCTAGTAGTAAGGAGATTACATGAGGAGGAGGTTTGTTACAGTGTGTCACTCTAGTAGTATGGTAGGTTAAATTGCAGGGGTAATTTTCCACTGCAAATTCCATGCAAAATTAACACCAATTTCTGGGGTGGCTGTTGGCTGTCTGGGCATGCTGGGTGTTCTAGTCTCGCAACAGCTGGAGGGCCACAGTTTTGAGACCATTATTCTATTTATTGAGAATATTGGAAGTTTTCATTTGTAGCCAGCAGATAAGATGTAAGGCAGCACCACCTGCAGGTGAGAATTGACATTGCATGGAAAATCTCTACTTTTCCCATAAAGATTTACCTGAAGCCGCCCCATATTTTATTTTTCACCCTTTGGTGATGTTTTTTATGTACCTGGCAATGTTTGGAAATCAGTGTGCTCTGGTGTTTCATTTCTTCCTGAAACTTTTTATTTTTTCTAGACTTCTACAGAAAAAAACAGTACACTTAAAGGGGTACTCCGGTGAAATATATATATAAACAGATTTGTAAATTACTTCTATTAAAAAAATCTTAATCCTTCCAGGACTTATCAACTACTGTATGCTACACAGGAAGCTATTTTCTGTCTGACCACACTGCTCTCTGCTGCCACCTCTGTCCGTGGTTTGCTATGGGGATTTTACTCCTGCTCTGGACAGTTCCTGACATGGACAGAGGTGTCAGCAGAGAGCACTGTGAACAGACCTAAAATAAATTAATAAAGAAAAGAATTTCCTCTGTAGTATACAGCAGCTGATAAGTACTGGCGTTGGTGTGCGGGCTCTGGTATGTCCTTCATATAAGGATACACTGGCGAATGTCTCAATGTTAACATCAGTGTTGAGGGATAGCCAATGTCATTGTATACATCTACCACAGTAGTGACCCATATTCCTGTATTATTCTAATTGTTTATCTGGTGTAGGATTCTATTGTGGCACTTGTAGTCCGCTGCAGGCATCCTCCATTGTATACATTTTTATACTGGGGATCGCCCTTAGCAACGGACTACAAGGGCAGGATCTGCTCCCCCAATATATATGCACAACCGCATTTGGGGTTGAGCACCTCCAGCCATTTGAGACCACTTCTTTGTTGTTGTTTAAAGTACTGGAAGGATTAAGATTTTTAAGTAGAAGTAATTTATGAATCTGTATAACTTGTTGACACCAATTGATTTAAAAAAATAATAATTTCACCGGAGTACCCCTTTAATGCCTTCCATGACCGTGCGCCCATAGTATACAACTGCCATACAGATACATATTTACAGTATCTCCATAATCATCACCCAAAATGAGAAAGTTAACACAATATTAAAATGGCAAAAAAAAAACCAACAACAACCCTTTCCTCTACAGTGGTGACCCCGACGCTATACAGAACATATACGATATTATGGTGCAGTTATATCCAGTGACTCACAGGGGGCGTCCTCTTAAAATCACTCTCAGTCCTTTTCCATTGGGCCCCGTTTCTCGCTCCCCTTGGTCTTGTAGCATTTGCTATGGCAGAAGTGTATGGGTGGCCTCCTAAATGCTAGATCACATTACGGAATTTCCACAAGAATATTCTACGCGGATTCAGTTTGCAGTAAACACCAGTAAACATGTTCCAGCACTACACTGTAGTGAACATGATGGGGGTTATTGTCCGTGGCAGATTGCAGTGGACAATAAGCGCCTGCTTTGGAGAAAACTGCTGTAAGCTGAATGTGTCTGGAATTTCCTTAAAGGGGTACTCCGCTGGTAAATATTTCATTTTTAAATCAACTGGTGCCGGAAAGTTAAACAGATTTGTAAATTACTTCTATTTAAAAATCTTAATCCTTCCAGTACTTATCAGCTGCTGTATGTTCCACAGGATGTTCTTTTCTTTTTTGGATTTGTTTTCTGTCTGACCCCAGTGCTCTCTGCTGACACCTCTGTCCATTTTAGAAACTTTCCAGGGTAGGAGCAAATCCCCTATAGCAAACCTATGCTGCTCTGGACAGTTCCTGACATGGACAGAGGTGTCAGCAGAGAGCACTGTGGTCAGACTGGAAAGGAAATTCAAAAAGAAAAGAACTTCCTGTGGAGGATATAGCAGCTGATAAGTACTGAAAGGATTAAGATTTTTTTAATAGAAGTAATGTGCAAATCTGTTTAACATTTTGGCACCAGTTGATACAAAAAAAAAAAAAAAAAGGATACTCGGCCCCTAGACATCTTATTCCCTATCCAAAGGATAGGGGATAAGATGTCTGATCACGGGTGACCCTACCGCTGGGGACTCCCGAGATATCATTCGGTGCATGAAGCAATGTCCGGGGCGGAGGCTCGTGACTTCAAGGCCACGCCCCATCAATGGAAGTCTATGGGAGTATCTGTGATGTCACGAGCCTCCGGCGCTGCACCCGATGCTCTAAACAAAGCGGTGGGCCCCCCGCGATCAGACATCTTATTCCCTATCCTTTGGATAGGGGATAAGATGTCTAGGGGCGGAGTACTCCTTTAATGTGAACAGCGCCTAACTCTCCCCTGATATAGGATGTTCAGGGAGAGAAGGGTTTGACATCTTGGGTTTGGCCCCTTCAGTCTTTATTAGTTCTATGTCTTACAATACTTGGGGGTCTATTTTTGGAGCTTCATTAAAGGGGTATTCCAGGCAAAAACATCTCATCCCCTATCCAAAGGATAGGGGATAAGATGTCTGATTGCGCAGGGGGCGACCGCTGGGACCCCCCGTAATGTCCCTGCAGTAGCCCGCATTCTATGCGTAGCTGCGTCTGCAGTTAGGGAAACCGTCGGGCTTCCGAGACGGGGACGTGACGTCACGCCACGCCCCCTCCATTCATGTCTATGGGAGGGGGCGTTACGGCCATTACGCCCCCTCCAATAGAAATGAATGGAGGGGGCGTGACATCACGTCCTCGTCTCGGAAGCCCGACGGTTTCCCTAACTGCAGACGCAGCTACGCATAGAATGCGGGCTACTGCAGGGACATTACGGGGGGTCCCAGCGGTCGCCCCCTGCGCAATCAGACATCTTATCCCCTATCCTTTGGATAGGGGATAAGATGTTTTTGCCTGGAATACCCCTTTAAAGCACAACTCACATGTTGGTCCGGCAGAAGGATATTTGTTGACATCTCCCGGAAAATTTGTAGCCCAATAAGGAGACAGATTTGCCAGAAGTACCGAGCAAGTCTGATCGCTGAAATATCCGGCTACAAAGTTACCAGGAAATTTAAGCAAGTATCCTGCTGCCGGACCAATATCTGATATGAGAAAGATATGAAATAAATGTATAAATAGTTATGAGAAGGATAGATAAATAGATAGATAGATCTGAGATAGATAGATAGATAGATATGAGATAGATAGATATGAGATAGATATGAGATAGATAGATATGAGAGATAGATATGAGATACATAGATAGATATGAGATAGATAGATATGAGATAGATAGATAGATATAGATGGATAGATATGAGATAGATAGATATGAGATAGATAGATAGATATAGATGGATAGATATGAGATAGATAGATAGATAGATATGAGATAGATATTAGATAGATAGATATTAGATAGATAGATATGAGATAGATAGATAGATAGATATGAGATAGATATTAGATAGATAGATATTAGATAGATAGATATGAGATAGATAGAAAGATAGATGTGAGATAGATAGATATGAGATAGATAGATATGAGATAGATAGATAGATATGAGATAGATATGAGATAGATAGATATGAGATAGATAGATATGAGATAGATAGATATGAGATAGATAGATATGAGATAGATAGATATGAGATAGATAGATATGAGATAGATAGATATGAGATAGATAGATATGAGATAGATAGATAGATATGAGATATATGAGATAGATAGATATTTTATACATTTTTCCCTTCTCCTCACATAAGAAGCGCACATCTCACTTATTCTGTAACCTTCGTCTTTATTCAGCACAATAAAAGTGAATATACAGACAATCCGGCAGAGGATAATATGGAGTGAGATGAGATGTTCAGCACCGTACTCTACCATACTCTTTACCGTAATAGGAATTTAGGGAAAATAACAACCCTGCATCTATATTGCTCCGCTCCAGGGAGGAGTCCATCCTAAAGTCTCGTGTAGACAGAGGAGAAGATGGAGGTGGATCGCCAGGCGGGAATATGGCTGCAGAAGATGTAAACCCGTTCTGAGGGACAGTGCAGCTGCTCCAGGTGCCTCAAGATGGCGCCAAAGATCTGACCTATCACCCCGATGGCCTTCACAATTCCTATTTTAATTTTTTCTAAAATTGTTTAAAAACTATGAGGTTTCTTAAAGGTTTTACAGAGAAAAAAAAAAAAGTAAGGGTGCGTTCACACCACGATTTAAGCATCCGGCGACCGTATACGGTCGCCGGATGCTTAAATCGTGGTGTGAATGCACGTTTTCTGTTATCTATTTTTACAGGCTTATAGAAATATTACATAATAATAATAATAAAAAAACATCTGTACAAACATATAAACCAAAAACATCGACAACACTTATAAATACAGGGCTGGAGACTCCATACAGTTACATCACGATGAGCGACAATGGACATTTCTCCGAATATTCTTAGAAATACGGAATTAAAGAAGACCCCCTCCCCCACCACCTGGTGAAGGGCTGTGGGGCTTCCACTGTGGGGCCCCAAGACATCTTGTCTCCTGACCGGCCCTCAATCTCAAGCGTTCTTAGATCAAGTCTCTCCATTCTGTGGTGGAGCTCCGGGTCTTAGGTCTTGCAACATAATCCGCACTCTTTGTTCTTGCAACAATTGCAGCAGAAGCGACAGATGGAAAGGTGGGAGAAACGCTTTGTTCTATGGAAAACCTCCTGGAATGAGAAGGAATGGGTTAAGAGGATGTGGCCATGTTATTGTCTATCTCCAAGTGCTAGGTGAGAGCTCTAAAACCAATGACCATCTCAAGACCTTGAGGAACATGGATCTGTCAGGTTGTTCTATAGCTTGGAAATATCACATTATGGAGAATTCATTCTTTGGAGACACTGACCTATGACCCCCCAAGCCATGGAGGAACAGGGGTCTGTATATTTTTACCTTCACAATGCTATGACCAACCCAATCTTGGCTACATCCCTTTCTAAGACCTTATCTTCTAGAAATATTTTGGCCATCTCAAGACCTTGGGTAACATGGATCTGTTGGGTTGGTTCTGCTTGGTCTATAGTCTGGAAACATCACATTATGAGATTTTAGCTTTTGGAGACACTGACCTATGACCCCCCCCCCCCCCCCCAAGCCATGGAAAAACCGGGGTCTGTATATTTCCACCTTCACAATGCTATGACCAACCCAATCTTGGCTACATCCCTTTCTAAGACCTTATCTTCTTGAGATACTTTGACCATCTCAAGACCTTGGGTAACATGGATCTGGTTATTTCTGCTTGGTCTATAGTCTGGGAACATCACATTAGGAGTTTTTAGCTTTTGGAGACATAGAGAAACATGGGTCTGTATAGTTCCACCTTAATGATTGGGTTGGCAATACTTCAAGCCATGGAGAAACATGGGTCTGTATTTCCACCTTCGCTACGACCAACCCAATCTTGGCTATATTTCTTTCTAAGATCTTATCTTCTAGGGATACTTTGACCATCTCAAGGCCTTGAGTAACATGGATCTGGTTGGTTCTGCTTGGTCTATATCTTAAAAGCATCACATTATGAGTTTTTAGGATTTGGAGACACGGACCTATGACCCCCCCCCCCCCCACAGAGAGCCATGGAGAAACAGGGGTCTGTATATTTTTACCTTCACAATGCTATGACCAACCCAATCTTTGCTACATCCCTTTCTAAGACCTTATCTTCTAGAAATACTTTGGGCATCTCAAGACCTTGGGTAACATGGATCTGTTGGGTTGGTTCTGCTTTGTCTATAGTCTGGAAACATCACATTATGAGATTTTAGAGACACTGACCTATGACCACCCCAAGCCATGGCGAAACATTGGTCTGTATATTTCCACCTTCACTAAGCTATGACCAACCCAATCTTGGCTATATTTATTTCTAAGACCTTATCTTCTAGAGATACTTTGGCCATCTCAAGACATGGAGTAACATGGATCTGGTTCAGTGTTTCCCAAACGCGGTCCTCAAGCACCCCCAACAGGTCATGTTTTCAGGATTTCCTTAGTCTTTCACAGGTGATATAATTATGGTCAGTGAATCGGGCATCACCACAATTATATCACCTGTGAAAGACTAAGGAAATCCTGAAAACATGACCTGTTGGGGGTGCTTGAGGACCGCATTTGGGAAACACTGATCTGGTTGGTTCTGCTTGGTCTATAGTCTGGAAACATCACATTAGGAGTTTTTAGCTTTTGGAGACATAGAGAAACATGGGTCTGTATACTTGCACCTTAAAGATTAGGTTGGTAATACTTCAAGCCATGGAGAAACACAGGTCTATGTTTCCACCTTCGCTATGTCCGACCCAATCTTGGCTATATTCCTTTCTAAGATCTTATCTTCTAGAGATACTCTGATCATCTCAAGGCCTTGAGTAACATGGATCTGGTTGGTTCTGCTTGGTCTATATCTTAAAAACATCACATTATGAGTTTTTAGCTTTTGGAGACACTGACCTATGACCACCCCAAGCCATGGAGAATCATGGGTCTGTATATTTCCACCTTCACAATACTATGACCAACCCAATCTTGGCTACATTTCTTTCTAAGACCTTATCTTCTAGGGATACTTGGATCTGTTGGGTTGGTTCTACTTGGTCTATATCTTGGAAACATCACATTATGAGATTTTAGCTTTTAGAGACACTGACCTATGACCACCCCAAGCCATGGAGAATCATGGGTCTGTATTTCCACCTTCACAATACTATGATCAACCCAATCTTGGCTATATTTCTTTCTAACGTGACTGTATTCTTCCACCTTAAAGAATTGGGTTGGTCATGACTCTGCTATAGCTTGGCTACATTCCTTTATTAGACACTATTTTGTAGAGATACTTTGACCTATGACCATTTCAAGACCTGAAGTAATGTGGTTCCATTGGGTTGGCCATAGCTTGTTTCTAGTTGGGCTAAATAGAAATATTTTGACCTACGATCATCTTAAGACCTAGATTAAGGTGGTTCTGTTGGGTTGGTCATAGCTTGGTCTAGAGTTTGGATATATCCCGTCATTAGACCTTATGTTATGGAGATATTTTAACCTATGACCATTCCAAGACTGTAGCAACACTGTTCTTTCGGGTTGGTCATAGGTTCGTCTATAGCTTGATACATCCAATCATAAGAAGTACAATGACCAATCTATGGCTGTTTTGTGTTCTTCAACCTCAAGTCTTGGGTTGGTCATAGCTTCGTCTAAGCTTAGATACATCCCATTATGAGACTTATTGTTTTGGCATTACAGAGGGTCTGGCGATTCATGGTCTTCTATCCTTCTTGGCCTGACAATAGCTTGGGTAAATGTTGAATGACACGCCCCCTCCCATATACATGTATTGAGGGGTCCTGGCCGTGACATCACGAGCTGGACGTGGCCGGGAGGTCACAAGCCTCCGCCCTGCATTGCCAGTCATTTGGCACAGAGCGAAGTTCGCTCCATGCACCGGATGTCTGGGGTGCCGCAGCCGAGATTGCGGGGATCCCCAGCTGCGACACCCCCATGATCGGACATCTTATCCCCTATCCAAAGGATAGGGGCGGAGTACCCCTTTAAGTTTTGGTGGGCTTGGCTGGACCATGGTACATAGCTTAGATACCTAGTAAAAACATAGGTGAACATGGAAACTGGTATAAATTCTACCGCAGTCATAAGGACTGTCCACTATGAGTACGAAGTAAGCGCCTCCTATTGGTTAGGCCGGGTTCACACAGAAGCGTAAAATGTGCGGACATTCCGCACATTTGACTAACCGGCGGGCTCTAGTATCTCTCGGGAATGCGCCGTCTCATAGACAGCAATGCATTTCCTTGCGGGCTCTGCAGAAAGAATGGAATTGACTTATTCCTTCTACGGACGCCAGAATCTGAATTTCCACAGTGGAAACATCTGGCGCGGAAATTCAGCCGTGTGAACAGCGTTGCAGAATCCCTTAGAAATCAATGCTTCGGCGGAATGTTCTTGAGGAATTCCCGCATGGACATTCCGCTGTGTGAACATAGCTTTATACCGTATACGATATTAGAGTTTGACCGCCATTGGCACACAATTGACACCTATGCGCTGAGCCGCGGTAGAAACCGGAAAAAAACGTAACCGCACACTCACCTCTAGATGTGACTCTACCACGTCTGGGCTGGCGAGATGATCTGCAGGATCTGCTACCTCATTGTGCTATGAAGACAAATGATGAAGAGTATAATTTTTTATCCTTATATAAATTGTTAGAATATTTTGCGCCAATTAATTTTACAATGCTTCGTTTTTCTGACACAAAGCTCCAAATCCATACAACAGTGTTTCCCAACCAGGGTGCCTCCAGCTGTTGCAAAACTACAACACCCTGCACCTGTCAGTCTGACCTAAACAGCAGGGGTGGATGTAAACGTTTCTATTTGCTCACAGCAAGCAGAGATCTTAAAGATACGGCACAGACCAGGTTATTTGTTCCAATTTTCGGTACCACCATATATATGGCCTACTGGTCAAGCTCTTTGAGAAGACCCCCCCCAACAGAAGTCTTCTCAAAGAGATTTCACTACATATCAGACACATACTATTTTTAAAGGGGTACCCCACAGTAAAAAAAAATAAAAAAATACATAAAATTAAAAATAAAATAAAATAGTTTTCAAATAAACTGGTGCCAGAAAGTTCTACAGATTAGTAAATTACTTCTATATCAAAATCTTAAAGGGGTACTCCACTGGAAAACTTTTTTTTTTTAAATCAACTGGTGCCAGAAAGTTAAACAGATTTGAAAATTACTTCTATTAAAAAATCTTATTCCTTTCAGTACTTATCAGCTGCTGTTACGATCCACAGGAAGTTCTTTTCTTTTCGAATTTCCTTCCTGTCTGACCACAGTGCTCTCTGCTGACACCTCTGTCCATGTCAGGAACTGTCCGGAGCAGGATAGGTTTTCTATGGAGATTTGCTACTACTCTGGACAGTTCCTGGCATGGACAGAGGTGTCAGCAGAGAGCACTGTGGTCAGACAGAAAGGAAAAGCAAAAAGCAAAGAACTTCCTGTGGAGCATACAGCAGCTAATAAGTACTGAACGGATTTTGATTTTTAATTAGAAGTAATTTACATATCTGTTTAACATTTTGCCACCAGATGATTTAAAAAAAAAAAAAAAAGTTTTCCAGGGAAGTACCCCTTTTAGTCTTTCCAGTACTTATCAGCTGCTGTATGCTCTACATGGAAGTTGTGTAGTTCTTTCTAGTCTGACCACAGTGCTCTCTGCTGAAACCTCTGTCCACGTCCGAAACTGTCCAGAGCAGGAGAGGTTTTGCTATGGGGATTTTCTCCTGCTCTGGACAGTTCCTGACACAGACAAAGGTGTCAGCAGAGAGCACTGTGGCCAGACTAGAAAGAACTAAACAACTTCCTGTGGAGCATACAGCAGCTGATAAGTACTGGAAGGATTAAGATGTTTATTTAAAAGTAAATTACTAATCTGTCTAACTTTCTGGCACCAGTTGATTTAAAAATGTATTTTTTTCCCCACCGGAGTACCCCTTTATCCTTGCTTTGGTCTCAAGGAAAGCTGGGTAACTGTCAATATATCAAGAGTGTTGTTCCTAACTTGCCTGAATGTGCATTCTTCTGCCATGTCAGAAAGGCTCGCCAATCATGACCCATAAAAAGATGAATACTTCCACATGGGTGAGCCTTTATAAGACAGAGGTGTCAGCAGAGAGCACTGTGGTCAGACTGGTAAGAACTACACAACTTCCTCTGGAGCATACAGCAGCTGATAAGTACTGGAAGGATTAAGATTTTTATGTAGAAGTAAATTACTAATCTGTCTAACTTTCTGGCACCAAGTGATTTGAAAACATTTTATTACCCCTTTAAGATCTCTGCTTGCTGTCAGTAAATAAAACCTTTACATCCACTGTGAATAGGACAGAGTTTCCCAACCAGGATGCCTCCAGCTGTTGCAAAACTACAACTCCCTGCATGCCCGGACAGCCAACGGCTGTCCGGGCATGTTGGGAGTTGTAGTTTTGCAACAGCTGGAGGCATCCTGGTTGGGAAACTCTGGTCTATATGTTTATTTATTTTATTTTTTTTGCAAACAAGAACATATCCATTCCCTGACAGCAAGCAGAGATCTTGAAAATGATTTGCTTTGGACTTACCCTTCTAGCGGAGGCGCAGAGCCCCCGGTGGACGGTCAGGGACAGGACGAGGATGAGGCAGAGGCTGAGGGACTTCATCTTCTCTCTGGATCAGACGATGAGTGATCAGCAGGTGAGGTCGGGATCTGACGCTGCTCCACCTGCGGGGTAGAGCCGTATTTATGGGCAGGGTCCGGCCCCGGAGGTCACACACAAGGTCATCGCCGATAATCCTGGCGTCAGGAAACTCTCGGTCCTTATCTCCAGGGTCCGTGTTTTTTTTTTTTTTTTAACATTATTTTGACAGTAAATTACACATTTTCATGTTTCCCAAAAAGAGGACAACGTTCCAGGTTTGCAAAAGCAATAAAAATTTTTTTTAAATAAATTCGGGTATTTTTAAAGTGGTTTAAATGTGCAAATATTGGATCTGTATATTATTTATCCTTTAAAAGAGTGTTTCCCAAACAGGGTGCCTCCAGCTGTTGCAAAACTACAACTCCCAGCATGCCCGGACAGCCTTCGGCTCGTCGCCTCCAATGGCCTGGCAAATAGATACAGTATGCCTCAGGCGGGCTGTAGCAATAGAGCACCTATCTCCTAGATCAGTGGTCTTCAACCTGCGGACCTCCAGATGTTGCAAAACTACAACTGCCAGCATGCCCGGACAGCCAACGGCATTCTGGGAGTTGTAGTTTTGCATCAGCTGGAGGAAAGCTGGTTGGGAAACACTGCTTTAAAGGATAAATAATATACAGATACTGACGGTATCACACATGATAGGTTTAGATACACAGCTCAACAGTTCAGTTCCGTAGCGTTATGCCCTTCGGAGATTAGTATCACATATGATAGTATTAGTTACTGAGGATTGGCAGACTGTATACACCATGATAGGCTTAGATACAGTGGCTCAGCAGTCAGTATAATTCATGATAAGCTTAGATACAATGTCTCAGCAGACAGTATCACACACACGATAGGCTTAAAAACATCACCTCAGCAGTGTCACACATGATGAGCTTAGATACGACAGCTTAGCAGACAGTATACATCATGACAAGTTTAGATACAGTGGCTCAGCAGACAGTAGTAAACATGATACGCTTAGATACAGGGGCTCAGCAGACAGTATCTGTTATGATAGGCTTAGATACAGTGGCTCAGCAGACAGTAGTAAACATGATAAGCTTAGATACAGTGGCTCAGCAGACAGTAGTAAACATGATAAGCTTAGATACAGTGGCTCAGCAGACGGTATCAGTCATGATAAGCTTAGATACAGGGGCTCAGCAGACAGTAGTAAACATGATAAGCTTAGATACAGTGGCTCAGCAGACGGTATCAGTCATGATAAGCTTAGATACAGTGGCTCAGCAGACATTATCTGTTATGATAGGCTTAGATACAGGGGCTCAGCAGACATTATCTGTTATGATAGGCTTAGATACAGGGGCTCAGCAGACATTATCTGTTATGATAGGCTTAGATACAGGGGCTCAGCAGACAGTAGCAAACATGATAGGCTTAGATAACAAAACAGCATGCCCGCACAGCCTTTAGCCTTTGGTTGTAGTTTTGCAACAGCTGGAGGCACACTGGCTGGGATACACTGCTTTATAGAATAAATAGTATACAGATATCCCCCGGGTCTGGTATCTCAGCACAGTGGTACACCGCGCCCCTTATATACCAGGATCTTTGAAGTGTGCCTGTCTATTTAAAAAAAAACTAGGCTGAGCACACAGAGCGCTGCAGTGCAGGCTGAGCACACAGAGCGATGTAGTGCAGGCTGAGCACCCAGAGCGCTGCAGTGCAGGCTGAGCACACAGAGCGCTGCAGTGCAGGCTGAGCACACAGAGCGCTGCAGTGCCTGCTGAGCACACAGAGTGATGCAGTCTGTCTGTCAGTGTGTCTGGGCATGCTGGGAGTTGTAGTTTTGGAACAGCTGGAGGCACCCTGTTTGGAAAACACTGATTTATTGAGTTGTATCTAAGCCTATTATGTTTGATTCTGTCTGCTGAGCCACTGTACCTAAACGTATAATGAACTTTACTGTCTGCTAAGCTCTTGTATCTAAGCCTATCGTGTGATACTGTCTGCAGAGGTCCTGTATTTAAACCTATCATGTGACAATGCTGAAGTGATGTGTTTAGGCCTATTATGTTGATACTGTCTGCTTGGCCACTGTATCTAAGCCTATCAGGTGTGATACTGTTTTTTGAAGCAGTGTTTTTCTAAGCCTATCATGTGTGATACTGTCTGTTGAAGCCGCGTATCTAAGCCTATCATGTCTGATACGGTCTGTTGAATCGGTGTATCTAAGCCTATCATGTGATACTGTCTGTTGAAGCGGTGTATCTAAGCCTATCATGTGATACTGTCTGTTGAAGCGGTACGTTATGTATTATTACAGAATGTCCTTAGAACATATTCTCTGGATGTTCGGATACATCTTTGTTGTGTAGATACACCAGATCTCATCATTCCGTAGATTTCCGCGTCTCCGTTACTCAATGTACCGAGCTGAAGTTCACGTGTCCCAGGCTCCTGTGAGTCGGCTACACCTAGACCCCGGGGCGCCAGGAGAGGCACTGACCTCGCTCACTACTAACAGGAGGTGGAGGTCCAGGGGAGGATCTGCCCCTCACACAGTATCAGCCATCACCAGATTCTTATCTGATAAGGGAACCCGCCGGCGCTGGACGCGACAATAACACGGTCACCTGCAGCGCCGAGAAGAGATACCAAATATTTATGTGTGACATAATAGAGACATTATGGAATCTGTTTCACCTGTTAAAGGGACAGTAAAATAATACAGCAGTGTTATCCTGTACTGATCCTGAGTTATATCCTGTATTATACTCCAGAGCTGCACTCACTATTCTGCTGGTGAGGTCACTGTGTACATACATTACATTACTTATCCTGTACTCATCCTGAGTTATATCCTGTATTATACTCCAGAGCTGTACTCACTATTCTGCTGGTGAGGTCACTGTGTACATACATTACATTACTTATCCTGTACTGATCCTGAGTTATATCCTATATTATACTCCAGAGCTGTACTCTATATTCTGCTGGTGAGGTCACTGTGTACATACATTACATTACTTATCCTGTACTGATCCTGAGTTATATCCTGTATTATACTCCAGAGCTGTACTCACTATTCTGCTGGTGGGGTCACTGTGTACATACATTACATTACTTATCCGTTACTGATCCTGAGTTATATCCTGTATTATACTCCAGAGCTGTACTCACTATTCTGCTGGTGAGGTCACTGTGTACATACATTACATTACTTATCCTGTACTGATCCTGAGTTATATCCTGTATTATACTCCAGAGCTGTACTCACTATTCCGCTGGTGAGGTCACTGTGTACATACATTACATTACTGATCCTGTACTGATCCTGAGTTATATCCTGTATTATACCCCAGAGCTGTACTCACTATTCTGCTGGTGGGGTCACTGTGTACATACATTACATTACTTATCCTGTACTGATCCTGAGTTATATCCTGTATTATACTCCAGAGCTGCACTCACTATTCTGCTGGTGAGGTCACTGTGTACATACATTACATTACTTATCCTGTACTGATCCTGAGTTATATCCTGTATTATACTCCAGAGCTGTACTCACTATTCTGCTGGTGGGGTCACTGTGTACATACATTACCTTACTTATCCTGTACTGATCCTGAGTTATATCCTGTATTATAATCCAGAGCTGTACTCACTATTCTGCTGGTGAGGTCATTGTGTACATACACTACATTACTTATCCTGTACTGATCCTGAGTTATATCCTGTATTATACCCCAGAGGTGTACTCACTATTCTGCTGGTGAGGTCACTGTGTACATACATTACATTACTTATCCTGCACGGATCCTGAGTTATATCCTGTATTATACTCCAGAGCTGTAGTCACTATTCTGCTGGTGAGGTCACTGTGTACATACATTACATTACTTATCCTGTACTGATCCTGAGTTATATCCTGTATTATACTCCAGAGCTGTACTCACTATTCTGCTGGTGAGGTCACTGTGTACATACAATACATTACTTATCCTGTACTGATCCTGAGTTATATCCTGTATTATACTCCAGAGCTGTACTCACTATTCTGCTGGTGAGGTCACTGTGTACATACATTACATTACTTATCCTGTACTGATCCTGAGTTATATCCTGTATTATACTCCAGAGCTGTACTCACTATTCTGCTGGTGAGATCACTGTGTACATACATTACATTACTTATCCTGTACTGATCCTGAGTTATATCCTGTATTATACTCCAGAGCTGTACTCACTATTCTGCTGGTGAGGTCACTGTGTACATACATTACATTACTTATCCTGTACTGATCCTGAGTTATATCCTGTATTGTAGCCATCAGATGGGCTAATAATTTGCACTGACAAGGGGCTGGGTTACTTTTTAATTACTTAAAAATTTTAACTGTTTTCTTGGCTTTCCATGCCTTTTTGGATGGTAGGATGAGTACTTATATCGGGTGGTTAGATCTGCCCTATAGTTGGCATGGTGTTTGCCATGGTTGGCTGCAGTAAAGGAGCGATGATTGGACGGCACGGAGCATGGCAAGAGACCTCCGGCCGTCCTCAAAGCTGATCGGGACAACGCGATTTCACTGAAATGATCCCGATCAGCATCCCTGAGCTAACCGGCAGTTAACTTCAGGACTTTTAGACTTTTTGATTGCAGCGTCTATATGGTTAATGCCGGACATCACCGATCGGTGATGTTTGGCATTAGCCACAAGTCCCGGCTATGACGTGCGCTCGGTGCAAATGTCAAGTATCAGTCCCGATACAAATACCAGTATCGGTACATCCCTAGAGGAAACCTACATACTGGGCTTGGCCACCATAACCTGCTAGAAGATGGTGCCAAGTGCAAGGAAACGTCTGACCGGTTGCCATGTTTCCTTACGAAGATTTAGGTGGAGACGTCTGAGGGCAGGTTGTGGACAGAACATGTTACACCCGTAGGACAATATTGAGGTGGAGAGGTCAGGGCCAGACACGGAGAAGCTGGCACAGAAGGAAAAACAAAAAAGGATCCTAGGGTCCAGGTTGGGGTACGGAGACCTCAAAGCTGCGGAACACCCTGGAACGTGTTGGGATTAGACATCACTGAAAAGTTGGAGACCATTGACGTGTAATGTTACGTTCCTTCAAAAAAAAAAAACTACTGCTTTGGATATGGTCCAGGTCGGGTCAAATCCCCCCCAATTCCAAACTTAGGGTTCCTGCTCCTCCGTTCCTGGTGTAGAGGAGGCCACATATGTTTTTGTACACTAAAGGGGTACTCCGGTTGAATTTTTTTTTTTTAAGTCAACTGGTGCCAGAAAGTTTAACAGATATGCAAATTACTTCTTATTTAAAAATCTTAACCCTTCCAGTACTTAACAGCTGCTGTATGCTCCACAGAAAGTTTTTTTTCCTTTTTGTATTTCCTTTCAGTCTGAAAACAGTGCTCTCTGCTGCCACCTCTGTCCATGTCAGGAACTGTCCAGAGCAGGAGCAAATCCTCATAGCAAAACCTCTCCTGCTCTGAACAGTGATGTCAGAGCTCTGAGAGCACTGTGGTCAGACTGAAAGGAAATTCAAAAAGAAAAGAACTTCCTGTGGAGCATACAGCAGCTGATAAGTACTGGAAGGATTAAGATTTTTAAATAGAAGTCATTTACAAATCTGTATAACTTTCTGGCACCAGTTGATTTGAAAAAAAAATGTTCTTCACCGCAGTACCCCTTTAAAAAGGTACAATACTAAGAGTACTGCACTATGAAGGTCACTATTGTCTTGGGAGTGCTGGGAGTTGTAGTTTCACAACAGCTGGAGACCAATATATTTGCAAGTCTACATGCCGGTGAGGACTGGTGCGTTTCACCGCGGTTGTGACACTGGCTGAGGCCAGGGAGGTTAAGTTCACACATTGCAAATACTATAGCGGCGCCGAAGACGGGCTGGGCGTCAGGCAGGCTGGCCACCGGGGGCAGGCTGTTAACCTTTGCTGCTCCATGTCCATTCCGGGAGCACAAACAAGTATCGACGAAGAGTGTCCTAAACGGTAAGGTTCCCGTAATCCGGGTAAACACTATAAACCGTAAAGCAGTGTGCCCCCAGCTGTTGCAAAACTACAACTCCCAGCATGCCCGGACAGCCGTTGGCTGTCCGGGCATGCTGGGAGTTGTAGTTTTGCAACAGCTGGAGGAGTGCAAATTACGCAAATCCCACTGGATAAAGGCTGTAGGCGTCGTGTCCGTCGTTTTGTCAAAAAACAAAAGCTCATAAAATGAAGTTAAATTGCAGATTGTGAGCAATGATTAATAGTCGCGTTATTTTCGTTACCTCTTCCAAGACTTCTGCTTGCTGTCAACATATGGAAACCATCATATCTGAAGTTACGCCTTAGATTCCCCATAAGAGGTATCACCATATCTCTTGACGAGGTTCCAGAGTCACTTATAATATCCATAGGGGAAATAAGACCCCTTGTAGATTACTTTTCTGTCACATGACCCGAGGCCACTGTTTGTGAGATCTACATTGCTCCACCGATGGCGTAAGCGGGCCCCATGTCTGTGAGAAGAACAGGCAGAGCTACAGGATGACATCACAGCAAAGAACCTGGCAGGCAGAGCTACAGGATGACATCACAGCAGAGAACCTGGCAGGCAGAGCTACAGGATGACATCACAGCAGAGAACCTGGCAGGCAGAGCTACAGGATGACATCACAGCAGAGAACCTGGCAGGCAGAGCTACAGGATGACATCACAGCAGAGAACCTGGCAGGCAGAGCTACAGGATGACATCACAGCAGAGAACCTGGCAGGCAGAGCTACAGGATGACATCACAGCAGAGAACCTGGCAGGCAGAGCTACAGGATGACATCACAGCAGAGAACCTGGCAGGCAGAGCTACAGGATGACATCACAGCAGAGAACCTGGCAGGCAGAGCTACAGGATGACATCACAGCAGAGAACCTGGCAGGCAGAGCTCCATGATGACATCACAGCAGAGAACCTGGCAGGCAGAGCTCCATGATGACATCACAGCAGAGAACCTGGCAGGCAGAGCTACAGGATGACATCACAGCAGAGAACCTGGCAGGCAGAGCTACAGGATGACATCACAGCAAAGAACCTGGCAGGCAGAGCTACAGGATGACATCACAGCAGAGAACCTGGCAGGCAGAGCTACAGGATGACATCACAGCAGAGAACCTGGCAGGCAGAGCTACAGGATGACATCACAGCAAAGAACCTGGCAGGCAGAGCTACAGGATGACATCACAGCAGAGAACCTGGCAGGCAGAGCTACAGGATGACATCACAGCAGAGAACCTGGCAGGCAGAGCTCCATGATGACATCACAGCAGAGATCCTGCTGGTAGAGCTCCTTGATGACATCACAGAAGAGATCATACCATGCAGAGCTCCATGATGACATCACAGCAGACTTACTGCCTGGCGGAGATCAATGATGACATCACAGCAGAGATCCTGCCCAGCAGAGCTCCATGATGACATCACAGCAGAGATCCTGCCATGCAGTTACATGATGACATCACAGCAGAGATCCTGCCCAGCAGAGCTCCATGATGACATCACAGCAGAGATCCTGCCCAGCAGAGCTCCATGATGACATCACAGCAGAGATCTTGTCTGCAGAGCAATCAGCAGATGTCCAAGATCTAATAAGCTACAAGTGAACAGACCGGAAGGACCCCAGACCTGCCGTCTCCTACAGGATCACCCCAAACTAGCAAAAATCTCCAGTAACTACTAGAGATGAGCGACCTTACAGTAAATTCAATTCGTCACGAACTTCTCGGCTCGGCAGTTGATGACTTATCCTACATAAATTAGTTCAGCCTTCAGGTTCTCCGGTGGGCTGGAAAAGATGGATACAGTCCTAAGAAAGAGTCTCCTAGGACTGTATCCACCTTTTCCAGCCCACAGGAGCACCGGAAAGCTGAACTAATTTATGCAGGAAAAGTCATCAACTGCCGAGCCGAGAAGTTCGTGACGAATCGAATTTACTGTAAGTTCGCTCATCTCTAGTAACTACAAATACTTATGCCATCCTCTTCCACCAAGCTTTTAATAGGTAACCTTCAGGGTATGTTCACACTGAGGAATTGGTGAGGAATTCACATTTAAAAATTCCGCCGCTAATTTTTTTTTTTTGCTGGAAGACAACCGCCAATTAGAATTTACTTTTTTTTTCCCCCGGAAATTCTGTGCAGGACGGCGTCGGGCTGAAAAAAAAATGTCATTGATTTCAATGGGACGCGGATTCAAGACACGGATTCCGCATGAAGAGAGAACGTTTTCATTCTTCATGCAGAACGGAATTCGGCTTGCGGAAATTCCTTAGTGTGATTTATAAGCGAGCGGAATTATTCGAGTAAATTCCTCTCCAATTACTCGGTGTGAACATAAAAGGGGAAAAATAAAGGTTTTCAAACCAACCGGTGGCAAAAAGTTATTCAGATTTGTAAATTACTTCTATATAAAAATCTTAATCCTTCCTGTACTTAGCTGCTGTATGCTCCAGAGGAAGTTGTGTAGTTCTTTCCAGTCTGACCACAGTGCTCTCTGCTGACACCTCTGTACATTTTAGAAACTGTCCAGAGTACAAGCAAATCCCCATAGCAAACCTCTCCTGCTCTGGACTGTTCCTGACACGGACAGAGGTGTCAGCAGAGAGCACTGTGGTCAGACTGAAAAGAACTACACAACTTCCTCTGGAGCATACAGCAGCTGATAAGTACTGGAAGGGTTAAGATTTTTATATAGAAGTAATTTGCAAATCTGTATTACTTTTTGGCACCAGTTAATTTAAAAACTTTTTTTCCCATTGGAGTACCCCTTAAACCCTTGTCCTTGCTTTGGTCTCAGGGAAAGCTGGGTAACTGTCAATATATCAAGGGTGTTGATCCTAACTGGCCTGAATGTGCATTCTTCTGCCATGTCAGAAAGGCTCACCAATCATAACCCATAAAAAGATGAATACTTCCACATGGGTGAGCCTTTATAATTCTCAGAGATGGTGACTCAGCTTTCCTACAGTCCAGAATGGCCACTCTGTTTTCTTCTGATCCTGTAATATTAGGACGATAAGCCATTCAGGAGACACAGATAAATAAATACCTTAAGTGGGAGCTGTAAATACAGCTATAACAGCACACAGAGATCGCCTTCCAGCTTTCCCACAATCCAGAACGACCACCGCCTCACTATGCAGCTGCATAATCTTACATCCTGTAGTATTAGAACAAGCCAATACCTTCCCCATTGTGTCCACGATTGTTACCCAAGCTCTCTTATTTGCCTTTCAGCAGCCATAAAAAGCTGGATACTCCCCCCAACAGGACCTGTAAAGGTGGCCAATATCCTCACTCAGCTTTCCCAGAAGAAGATGCAACATTAGATCATCATCGAATGGACTTGAAAGACGAGGACGACCGGAGGATTTTACATTTACAGTTGACTTTGTTTATTTTAGAGGTAAATTCACTTTAAGAAAAGCCAAAAAACATTAAATCATTAAAAAAATAAAGAAAAAAAACAACAACAAAAAAAACGGCAAAAAAGTGACGGTAACAGAATGAACAGAACAGAATGATTATTTTTCTTGGTTTTCTTAAGACATTGTAGTATCTGAGCGACGGTCTCAGGGCTGATCAAGGAAACACAAACCATGGATGTGAACAGGGGGCGTTCCCTCGCCTAACCAGAGGGGGGCAGCGCGACGTCTTAGCAGGTAATGGTGCTGGGTGCGATGGCGCTGCACCAAAAGGGTTAACTGCATAGTGACGCCACATACTGCTTCAGTCTAACCCAGTAATTCCCAAGCAGGGTGCCGCCAGCTGTTGCAAAACTACAACTCCCAGCATGCCCGGACAGCCGAAGGCTGTCCGGGCATGCTGGGAGTTGTAGTTTTGCAACAGCTGGAGGCACCCTGGTTGAGAAACAATGGTCTAACCACAAGAGACCCATTACATACTTCATTCACATACAGAATATGGACGCTCTCTCCTTACCTTATAGCACCCCCTGCTGGATCTCTGCTGCGCTGCAGGAGATGTGGAGTTTGCTACCCTGCACAGTAAATAGACATTTATAATAGAAAAAAAAGAAGAAAAAAATATAATATATAAAATATATATATATATATATATATATATATATATATATATAATTTAAGAGTTCGAAAAACATTTTTTTCTTTTTCCAAAAACAGCACCATTCCTATTTACAGGTTGTGTCTGGTACTGCAGCTCGGCTCTACTGAAATGAATGAATGGGGCGGAGCTGCAGTACTACACACCACCTGTAGACGAGAGCAGCGCTGTTTTTGCAAAAAAAAAAAAAAAAAAAAAAAAAAAAAAACAGCATGCCCGGATTGCGTTGGGGAAACACTGCCTTAGGCCAGTGTTTTCCAAACAGTGTGCCTCCAGCTGTTGCAAGACTACAACCCCCAGCATGCCCGGAAAGGCTTCGGCTGTCCGGGCATGCTGGGAGTTGTAGATTTGCAACAGCTGGAGGCACCCTGGTGGGGGAAACACTGCCTTAGACTTTAGTATAAGGTTTATGGGCACCTTAATGGGTTATCCAGGATTAGAAAAGCAAGGCTGCTGCCTTCTAAAAAACAGCACCGCCCCTCTGTCCTCTGGTTATGTGCGGTATTGCAGCCCGGCTGCATTCACTTTGCAACTGAGCTGCAATACTCCACACAACCTGAGGACAAGAGTGGCGCTGTTTCTGGAAGAAAGCAACTATTTTTATTTTTTTTTACAAATCCCGGATGACCCCAGATTTCTTAAAGGGGTATTCCGGTGGAAATTTGTAAATTACTTCTATTAAAAAAAAACAAAAAAAAACTTAATCCTTCAAGTACTTATTAGCCGCTGAATACTATCGAAGAAATTCATATCTTTTTGGAACACAGAGCTCTCTGCTGACCTCATGACCACAGTGCTCTCTGCTGACATCTCTGTCCATTTTAAGAACTGGAAAGTAGGAGAAAATCCCCATAGAGAACATATGCTGCTCTGGACAATTCCTAAAATGGACAGAGATGTCAGCAGAGAGCACTGTGGTCATGATGTCAGCAGAGAGCTCTGTGTTAAAAAAAAAAAAAAAAGAAAAGAATTTCCTCTGTAGTATTCAGTAGCTAATAAGTACTGGGAGAATTAAGATTTTTTAATAGAAGTAATTTACAAATCTGTTTAACTTTCTGGCACCAGTTGAGTTTTACGAAAAAAGTTTTCCACCGGAGTACCCCTTTAAGGGAATCTGAACAACTATTTCAGGACTAAACGAATCGATGGCCGATTCCACGGATTTAGATTTGGCAAATCTTGCTGCAAAAATTTAGAACCTCCATAAAACAGTGTTTTTTTCCCAACCAGGGTGCCTCCAGCTGTTGTAAAACTACAATTCCCAGCATGCCCGGACAGCCAAAGGCTGTCCGGGCATGCTGGGAGTTGTAGTTTTGCAACAGCTGGAGGCACCCTGGTTGGGAAACACTGCCAATGAACAACATTCGAGAGCTATTTGACAAGCCATGTTAACCCCTACGAAGGAGAGTTCCGCCAATAATGTGTTACGGGCAGAGCGGTGCCGATTTTGAATGCAGCTCTGGAGGTAACTGGAGTAACAAGATTCAAAATGTCAAAATTTGGACACAACGTATCATCTAGTAATTTAAACGAAAGTTCAATGTTGGGAGCTCTCGCTTTACCGCGCCGTCAAGACTAGCTGGATACACAGCTCTCCGCTGCCATCTAGTGGCCATTTATTTAATTTTTTTATTCTTTGCTGCAAGAGACCCAGTCTGTCAGTACAGTTTACCAAGGGCAAAATAAAAACAGCAAAAAGTGGAGAACGAAGCAAAATTCTGTAACGTATTCAAGAAAAAAAAAAAAAAAAAAAAAAAAAAACACAAAAAAAAAAATATATTAAAATAATAAAAAAAATGGAGGAATTGTACCTCAGACACCTCCTGTTAAGCTTTGAATAAACAAATGTGCAATTCTCCTGGAAGCCGTAGTATAGTTTAGGATAATACTACAGCTCTGTGATCGGCAAAAGTCACACACTGCAGAGGATTATGGATAGGCAACAAAAAAAAAAAATAATAATAATAAAATGAAAAAAAAAAGAAAAAAAAATTACATTGAAAAAAAATTAAAAAAATGAAAAAAAAAATAAGGAAATAAGGGAAGTTTTTTTTCATCTATTGTCATTGCTAAAAGTCTAAAGGAAGATTCATATTTATATATTTATAATAATAATAATAAAAAAAAAATAATATCGGAGCAATGCAAACGTATTAAACCCTCTGCCGCTCAGGCAGCCCTTCTGTCAGCCCCATGCAAGTCCCTGGCAGTGAAGAGGCCTGAAAAAAAAATTTGTTTTCCAAGGTAAGCATGTTCCTATAAGTTTGAAGAGGGGGGCAAAGGGTTCTCCTGTCTGCAAAAGGAAGACCCGTGGCAGTGCCTCCTCCACCTCCCCCCCTGCGCTGTGCCACACAGTTCACAATGTTCTTCGCCAGGATGGAGACAAAAAAAAAAAAAAATGTTTTTTTGACACGGTTACTGTAAAGGGGGTGGATGCGGGGTGGTGGCAGGTGAGCAGGGCAAAAAGGGTGTAGAGGGTAAATTGGGGGGGGGCGGGTGCCGATATACAAGTTTTTTTTTTTTTTTTTTATTCTTTTTCGTGGCATCTTTGACTCCCTGCAGCCACACAAGGAGAAGGAGCGCGTCCGGCCGCTGCCTCTACTGCCTCTGCACCTCTTCCACCACCTCGATGCCATGCTGCTGCAGCTGCGTCCTCAGGAGGGTGTTCTCGTTCTTGTGGTCTTCCATCTGATGAAGGAACGGGACACGACAAAAATTACAGATTTGCCAAAAAAAAAAAACGCCATTTTGTTTTAGCGCCTAGGGGTACAGGCAGGGGCAGGGTTAAGAACTCTGCCAACACAAGCTAAAAGGGGTACTCCGGTGGAAAACTTTTATTTTTTTTTTAATCAACTGGTGCCATAAAGTTAAACAGATTTGTAAATGACTTCTATTAAAAAATCTTAATCCTTCCAGTTCTTATTAGCTGCTGAATACTACAGAGGAAATTCTTCTCTTTTTGGAACACAGAGCTCTCTGCTGACATCACGAGCACAGTGCTCTCTGCTGACATCTCTGTCCATTTTAGGAACTGTCCAGAGCAGCATATGTTTCCTATGGGGATTTTCTCCTACTCTGGACAGTTCTTAAAATGGACAGAGATGTCAGCAGAGAACACTGCGCTCGCGATGTCAGCAGAGAGCTCTGTGTTCCAAAAAGAAAATAATTTCCTCTGTAGTATTCAGCAGCTAATAAGTACTGGAAGGATTAAGATTTTTTTTTTAATAGAAGTAATTTACAAATCTGTTAAACTTTCTGGCACCAGTTGATTTAAAAAAAAAAAGTAATACGTTTTCCACTGGCGTACCCCTTTAACCAGCCAACCATCTATTGCAGTGTTTACCCACCAGGGTGCCTCCAGCTGTTGCAAAACTACAGCTCCCGGCATGCTAAAAATTATAATTTTGCAACAGCTGGAGGCACACTGGTTGGGAAATACTGATCAGATGTGTATGCAAGAGACTTAAAGGGGAACTCAGGTAGAATTTTATTTTTATTTTTTTCAAATCAACTGGTGCCAGAAAGAAAAATCTTAATCCTTCCAGTACTTATCAGCTGCTGTATATTAGAGAGCTACCACAGATACATTTGTGAATTTCTTTCCAGTCTGACCCCAGTGCTCTCTGCTTACACCTGTCTGTGTCACTAACTGTCCAGAGCAGGATACGTTTGCTATGAGGATTTGCTCATGCTCTGGACACTTCCTGACACGGACAGAGGTGTCAGCAGAGAGCACTGTGGTCAGACAGAAATGAACTACACAACTTCCTATGTAGTATACAGCAGCTGTTAAGTACTGGAAGGCTTCAGATTTTGAAATAGAAGTAATTTACAAATCTGTATAACTTTCTGGCACCAGTTGATATGTAAACATTTGTTTTCCACCAGAGTTCACCTTTAACTCTCTTTTAGGGTCATCCAGGATTTGTAAAACGTTTCTTTTTTCCAGAAACAGCGCCACTCTTGTCCTCAGGTTGTGTGCGGTATTGCAGCTCAGTTGCATTAAAGTGAATGCAGCCAAACTGCAATAAAACACATAATCTGAGGACAGGGTTGGTGCTGTTTTATTTTTGGAAGGAAGCAACTATGCTTTCCTAAACCTGGGTGACCCATTAACATGCTCATACACCTTATACTAAAGTCTGAGGCAGTGTTTCCCAATCAGGGTGCCTCCAGCTGCTGCAAAACTATAACTTCCAGCATGCCCGGACAGCATGCTGGGAGTTGTAGTTTTGCAACCGCTGGAGGAACCCCGGTTGGGAAACACTGATCCAATGTGTATGGAAGCTGAATCCCACCATCCTAGAGTATCTCCGACACATGTACCTTTTTAACTACTGATAAATTCTAACTGTTGTCTTGGCTTTCCAGGCCTTTTTGCTCCTCCCTTTCTTCACGTGTTTAATACTTTTTCCCTGTGTCATTTCACATCATTACACACAACTTAATTTCTGATCTTATTAGTTTTGGTCTCTTTGTATGTATGTGTATATGGATTACTTGGGTTTGTCACCAACGTCTTGGGGAACATTTCATGTCAATATCACCTGGAAATATATTTAGTGAGAAAAACAGTGACGCGTTCAATACTTCCCCCCCCCCCCCCCACTGTATGGGGCAGAGTTTGCCAACCAGAGTGCCTCCTGCTGCTGCTGCAAAACTACAACTCAAAGCATGCCCGGACAGCCTTTGGCTGTCCGGGCATGCTGGGAGTTGTAGTTTTGCAACAGCTGGAGGCCCCCTGGTTGGGAAACACTGATCCAATGTGTATGAAAGCTGACTCCCACCATCCTAGAGTATCTACGACTCCTGTAACCCCCTATCACAGACCTGCTGACGCAGCATCTCGTTGTCGATCTGCAGCCGCTCGGCCTCCTTGAAGGATTCCTGCAGGCGCTGATTTGTCTGGCGCAGCTCGCGGATGTAGTCGCAGGCTTTGGACAGGATTCCGCCTTTACTCTGCTGTGCACCAGGAAAACAAAGAGGGATTTATTACCACTCTAAAGCCACAAAGAAAAACCTGAATATAGCGCAGTATATATAGGGACAGGCGTGTAAATCACAGCTACAGATTCCCTGGGTCATCGCTCTGCCCCCTGCAGGCCAGCACTAAGCAATGTATCATCCATATCCCGTCACAATGTTTTCCTAGACAGCTCTAACTATAATTAAAAAAAAATACTGATAATTTAAATGGGCACTTTATATTTTGATATGTTGTAGTACTTATGTACTACAACATATCTGTAATATATTTTCATTATAAATTGTTTTCATTTTCAGGGTGAATTTTACGTTTGAAAACCGGCCACTAGGGGTCTCCCTCCCATTGGCCGGCTGCAGCACGGTGTGACATCACGCCTGAATTCGGAGCGATCATTTACACTGCGCTCACTCCCTGCCCGTCAATCAGACATGCAAGGCCCTAACTTATAGTTCCTCTACACAGGGTGCCTCCAGCTGTTTCACTACTACAACTCCCAGCATGCCAATAGATGTCGGGGCAAGCTGGGAGTTGTGGTGAAACAGCTGGAGGCACCCTGTATAGATGAACTTAGGGCGGAAGTCGGCCCCAGCAGGCATCAGTGACGTTGTACCTGCTGGGGTTAGGGATAGATGTGCAATAGGCAGGGCCAGAACAAAAAAAAAAATATAGGATGGTGGGAGCTACCCTTTAAGGGAAATATCTTGCTTTTCAAAAGGATAAGGGATAAGATGTCTAATCTCGGGGGTCCCGCCACTGCGGCCCTCCAGTCATCCGGTGTAGGAGAGAACTCTGCTCCGTGCCGGATGACTACAGCCACCACGCTCCCTCCATTCATGTCTATGGGAGGAAACGAGATGGCGCTGCAAGCCTGGAGATCGAGGTGGATCCCGGTGATCAGACATCTTATTCCCTATCCTTTGGATAGGGAATAAGACGTTTTCTGGTGGAGTACCCCTTTAACAGAACCCAAAGAACAGTCTGGAGGAGAGTTGAGCAAAGGGCTGCAGGCTGAGCCAACACCCAGCTGTCTGAGGGAGTGTATTGTATTTATGCTGCAGAAGCCAAATGGGTGAAAATATTTTATTAACCCCTTAAGGACCAAGCATTCTTCAGTTTCTGCACTTTCGTTTTTTCCTCCTTAAATTTTTAAAATCATAACTCTTTCAATTTTGCACCTAAAAATCCACATGAGGGCTTATTTTTTGCGCCACAAATTCTACTTTGGAACGACATTAGTCAATTTACTCAAAAATCTACGTCGAAACGGGGAAAAAAAACCAAAACATTGCGCGACAAAATTGAAGACAAAAAACACAATTTTGTAAATTTTGGGGGCTTCCGTTTCAACGCAGTAAACTTTTCGGTAAAAAGGACACCTTCTCTTTATGTAGGTTCATACGATTAAAATGATCCCCTACTTATATAGGTTTTATTTTGACATACTTTAGGAAAAAATCGTAACTATATGCACAAAAATTAATACATTTAAAATTTTCAGCTTCTGACCCTATAACTTTTTTTCTTTTTCTGCGTCCGGGACGGTATGAGGGCTCATATTTTGCGCCATCATCTGAAGTTTTAATCGGTACCATTTTTGTTTTGATCTGACTCATTTTTTTTATGGTATAAAAAGTGACCAAAAATAGCCTATTTTGGACTTTGGAATTTTTTTGCGCGTACGCCATTGACCAGACAGTTTAATTTACGATATATTTTTATAGTTCGGACATTTACGCACGCGGCGATACCACATATATTTTTATTATGTTTTTATATTTTGTATATGGAATTTTGGAAAAGGGGGTTGTTTTAAACTTTTATTAAGGAAGGGGTTAATGTGTGTTTTTTAAAACTTTTTTTTTTTTTTTACACTTTATTAGTCCCTCATTAGGAATCATTAGATTCCTCATACTGATCAATGTGGTTCCATAGAACCACATTGATCTGCACTCGATTGATAAAGCCTGGTCCTGCCAAGCTTTTTCAATGCGAGAGTCAGGACCTGAATGGAAGGAGAGGTAAGTCCTCTGGCTACCTCCGTGGATCGCCCCCCGCGATCCTGCAGGGGGGGGGGGGGGCGATCCACCCCACTGGACCACCATGGAGCCTTTACAGGGTTCTGTAAACGCTGCTGTGAACTTTTGACAGCGGTGATCTAAAGGGTTAAAAGTCGGCCGCGGTAATCAGCTACAAGAATCAGCTGAGGGCCGGCCGGTATGACGTGGGCTCGAGTCTGTTAACGGCCATTGGACGAGTACACATGTCCATGGTCGTTAACTAGTTAAATCAGGTATTTTATTGGGAAAGACTACATGGAACAAAAAAACAAAAAATAAAATAAATAAAAAGCTGAAAAAAGATTCCTATAGCGGTTAAACTGTACCTGTCGTCAACAAAAACTTTTTATATAATGTAGATAATACCATTATATGTATATTTGTAATATACATTGGTTAAAAATTGTGTATATTTTTGGCTGATAAAATGCTGTCCCTGCAGCTATTGTCTGTGTGTCTCTATGACGAGTCCAAAAACAGGAAGTGATGGTAGGACAGGCAGGGCTCTGTGCACCAAGAAAAAGGACAGTGTGCACTGAGACTCTATAATAGTGGTCTCCAACCTGCGGACCTCCAGATGTTGCAAAACTACAACTCCCAGCATGCCCGGACAGCCGTTGGCTGTCCGGGCATGCTGGGAGTTGTAGTTTTGCAACATCTGGAGGTGCGCAGGTTGGAGACCACTGCTCTATAATATGCTCATACATCAGGATGATTGACAGGCCAGGAGTCTGAACAGATCCCTGCTTGTCCCGCCCTCACTTCCTGTATTTGGACTCCTCATAGAGACACACAGACAATAGCTGCAGGAACAAAATATTTTCACCCAAAAATATACACAATTTTTAACCAATGTGTATTACAAATATACATATAATGGTATTATCTACGAGAGATGATCGAACTTACAGTAAATTCGATTCGTCACGAACTTCTCGGCTCGGCAGTTGATGACTTTTCCTGCATAAATTAGTTCAGCTTTCAGGTGCTCTGGTGGGCTGGAAAAGGTGGATACAGTCCTAGGAAAGAGTCTCCTAGGACTGTATCCACCTTTTCCAGCCCACCGGAGCACCTGAAAGCTGAACTAATTTATGCAGGAAAAGTCATCAACTGCCGAGCCGAGAAGTTCGTGACGAATCAAATTTACTGTAAGTTCGCTCATCTCTATTATCTACATTATAACAATAGTTTTTGTTGATGACAGGTACACTTTAAGCTACGAGCCGCCTGCGGAGACATGGTCCAGCTCCTCTTACCGCTCCGGTCTTGCTGCTCTCCATGTTGCAGTCTGGAATGATTTTTGATAGCTGGACGATCCAATTGTTTATCTTGTCTCGTCGTCGCCTCTCCACTACAAAAAATAAAACCGACCCTCAAACAGAGGTGGAAATACAAGAGTGTTGACGGTGGCGAGGAGAGCGAGAGGCGGGCCGCTTACCTTCGTTGTGTTGGGCTCTGCGCCGCTCGTCCCGCGGGGTTCTGTTTCCATCCATTTTTCTGGTAAAAGAAAACGCAAGCTCCGGTGACAAACTGCGCTCACAACGGAAGGCCTTTGTATACAAAGGGTTAATAAAAAAAATAAAAAAAACACACTTCTACTGATGTAACTTTCATAATGCCAATAATTCCCAACCAGTCTGCCTCCTGCTATTGCAAAACTACAACCCGCAGTATGGCTGCTGCCTTCTAAAAACAGCACCACCCCTCTTGTCCTCGGGTTATGCGCGGTATTGCAGCTCGGCTGCATTCACTTTGCAACTGAGCTGCAATACCGCACACAACCTGGAGGACAAGAGTGGCGCTGTTTCTGGTGGAAAGCAACTATGCTTTACAAATCCTGGATGACCCCAGACTTAAAGGGGTACTCCGGTGGAAAACTTTTTTATTTTTTATTTTATTTTTTAAATCAACTGGTGCCAGGAAGTTTAACAGATTTGTAAATTACTTCTATTAAAAAAAAATCTTAATCCTTCCAGTACTTATTAGCTGCTGAATACTACAGAGGAAATTATTTTCTTTTTGAAACACAGAGCTCTCTGCTGACATCACGAGCACAGTGCTCTCTGCTGACATCATGACCACAGTGCTCTCTGCTGACATCTCTGTCCATTTTAGGAACTGTCCAGAGTAGCATATGTTTGCTATGGGGATTTTTTCCTATTCTGGACAGTTCCTAAAATGGACAGAGATGTCAGCAGAGAGCACTGTGGTCATGATATCAGCAGAGAGGAAAATAATTTCCACTGTGGTATTTAGCAGCTAATAAGTACTGGAAGGATTAAGATTTTTTTTTACTAGAAGTAATTTAAATATCTGTTTAAATTTCTGGCACCAGTTGATTTAAAAATAAAAAAAATAAAAGTTTTTCACTGGAGTAGAATCTGAACAACTATTTCAAGACTAAATTAATCTACGGCCGAGTCGACGGATTCAGATTTGGCAAAACTTGCTGTGATTTTACTCATGCTGTGGGCATGCTGGGAGTTGTAGTTTTGAGACAGCTGCAGTCACACTGGTTATAGTAAAGGGACGTGTAGGTTTCTCATCCACACAGCAACTTTGTACCAAATACGTTGCGCAATAAAAAATTGCATAAACTGTGACAAGCGGGTCGTGCGAGACTTACATGTGAGCGAAAACCTAACAGGTTTGGACTTTTAGCGTCAGTCATATTGCGGTAGGTTGCGCTTTACAACACATTATATGAGAAGATACAATGTGACATTGTGATCTTCATTCTGTGCAATCAGTGTTAAAGGGGAACTCCGGTACATCTGTGGATAAGTGTGTGATGGCGGAGGGGGTGGTCCGACCGCTAGGACCCCCCACGCAATCTCCTGCTATGACCCCTCCATGCACTGTCTATGGGAGAGCCAGAGATACACGAGCGCTCAGACACATATCCCCTAAGTACTGGAGTTACCCCACCTTAAAGGGGTACTCCGGGGTAAAAAAAAGTTTTTTTTCTATTTTTTTTTCTATCAACTGGTGCCAGAAAGTTAAACAAATTTGTAAATTACTTATTAAAAAATCTTAATCCTTCCAGTACTTATCAGCTGCTGTATACTACAAAGGAAGTGCTTTTCTTTTTGGACTTCTATTCTCTCTGCTGACACCTCTGTCCATTTTAGGAACTGTCCAGAGCAGGAGAAAATCCCCATAGCAAACCTATCCTGCTCTGGACAGTTCCTGACATGTACAGAGGTGGCAGCAGAGAGCACTGTGGACAGACAGAAAATAGCCAACAAAAAAAAAAGAACTTCCTCTGTAGTATACAGCAGCTAATAAGTACTGGAAGGATTAAGATTTTTTTTTTTTTTAAATAGAAGCCATGACCAAGGGCACTTCAGCCTGAAACGCGTAGGCGACTAAGCACTTGTGTACTTGTTTTATTCAGATGCCTCAATAAAGTGGACGTTTTACCCGCTACCTGGTGCTGGACACTTTCCTTTGTTTGCCGTTTGGCCTGGAAGGGAACACAACCCTATCGGTCGGAGCACGGGAGCGGAAGCAAGGATTGGAGCGGATTTACTTAGCAAGAGTATCGTATTTTTCGCTGTATAAGACGCACTTTTTCTTCCCCAAAACTGGGGGGAAAATGTCGGTGCGTCTTATACGGCGAATACACACACCTATCGCGGCGGTCCCTGCGGCCATCAACGGCCGGGCCCCGCGGCTAATACAGGACATCACCGATCGCGGTGATGCCCTGTATTAACCCTTCAGACACAGCGATCAAAGCTGACCGCCGCGTCTGAAGGGAAAGTGACACTAACCCGGCTGTTCGGGACCGCCGCGGTGAAATCACGGCGTCCCGAACAGCTTACAGGACACCGGGAGGGACCTTACCTGCCTCCTCTGTGTCTGCTCTGGGCCGGGATCCCCTGCATGGCCGGCGCTCTCCTTCGACGTCATCACGTCGTCGCGCACGCCGTCCCGTCATCCAATAGGAGCGGCGTGCGTAGCGACGTGATGACGACGACGGAGCGCGTGGATCCTGGGGAAGAAGACGTCTGGAGCGACGGGGACACCACGGGGACGCGGCGACAGCGATGGAGCGACATCCAGGGCAGCGGTGACGGGTCCGGAGCGGCAGGGACACGTGAGTATTACCTCCTATACCAGTGGTCTTCAACCTGCGGACCTCCAGATGTTGCAAAACTACAACACCCAGCATGCCCGGACAGCCAACGGCTGTCCGGGCATGCTGGGAGTTGTAGTTTTGCAACATCTGGAGGTCCGCAGGTTGAAGATTTCTAGATTGTGCACCTTTAAAATTGGGTGCGTCTTATATGCCGGTGCGTCCTATAGGGCGAAACATACGGTAATTTACTTTTTTTAGCCTAACCAAGCACAGTACGGATACATACGGGGAGTAGGGATGAGTGCGCGGAGCGATCGTCCTCTGTGTCCCAGCAGGAAGCACATCTTGAGGGGTCATCATGACGTAGAACTGCCCTGATGATAGAAAGACACACAGATCATTACATTTTTTCCCACAATTAAATCTTCATCACAAGTCATTTTCCCATCCAGTTTCCAGGGATCATAAGAGCTCTGCTTGTTGTCATTGAATAAGAAGCTTATTTGGAATATTAAATCCGTTCCGATGCTTACACTCTATTTTTTTGAGTGACGTCACAAGGGGCTCCTGCCCTGCATCGCCAGTCATTCGGTACGGAGCAAAGTTCGCTTCATGTATCAGATGACTTAAGTGAAACAGCAGAGATCATGGGGGTCCCCAGCAGCGGGATCCCCACGAACTGACTTTAGATAGGGGGATAAGATGCCCAGGGGAAGAGTACCCCTTTAATGGTAAAGCATGCACTGCTAATGCCTACAAGTCCGAGATTCACTGCTTTCCATGTCTTATGTGGCGGTCACATGACGAATTGCGCTATGAGCTATGCTACTATACTCTCCCGTCCGTGCTGTGCTGTAGAACCGCAGGAGCAGGGCTGTGATGTAGCAACGTGGGCCGACTTCAATGGGGGATGCCAGAGCAAGCAGAGTCCACAGTGATGATGTAAGCCTATGATGTCACATCCCAAGATGGCGGCTTAAGCAGAGGAAGTGGAAGAGTGACGCTGTAAGAAACGACACAACTTCTGGGCAAAGGAAGTCAGTGGAGAATCATTGGAGTTTAATGTTACTGGATGAATGTGAGCACTATCATAACTTTCAAAACTGGATTTATTGAGGGGGAAAACAGTTTTGTTTTTTTACGGAGTAGCCCTTTATAGGGGTCGCCGGTCAATTTTTTTTTTTTTTTTTTTTTAAATCAACTGGTGTCAAAGTTAAACAGATTTGTATATGACTTCTTAAAAAATCTTTACCCTTCCAGTACTTTTTAGCAGCTGTATGCTACAGAGGAAATTCTTTTCTTTTTCAATTTCTTTTTTCCACAGTGCTCTCTGCTGACACCTGATGCCCGTATCAGGAACTGTCCAGAGCAGGAGAAAATCCCCATTGCAAACCTATGCTGCTCTGGACAGTTCCTGACACGGACAGAGGTGTCAGCAGAGAGCACTGTGGTCAGACAGAAAAGAAATTGAAAAAGAAAAGAATTATCTCTGTAGCATACAGCTGCTAAGAAGTACTGGAAGGGTAAAGATTTTTTTTTTATAGAAGTAATTTACAAATCTGTTTAACCAGTTGTTTAAAAAAATAAAAATAAAAAAATAAAATAAAAGTTTTCCACCGGAGTACCCCTTTCACCCCTTAAGGACGGACCCATTTTTTACCTCTATGACCAGGCTCTTTTATTTTATTTTTTTTATTTGACATGTGTCTCTTTATATGGTAATAACTTTAGAACGCTTTTTCTGAGCGGAGCGATTCTGAGGTGGTTTTTTTTCATGACATCTTGTACTTTATATAAATGGTGCATTTTTGTTGACACATGCTGCATTTTTTGTGAAAAACTTCAAAATATTGTGAAACTGGAAAATTTCTGGTGTTTAAAAAATAAAATAAAAAAAATAAATAAAAAAAGGCTGTATGGTGTACACTGTGCGGTAAAAGTGATGTTCTATTTATTCTGTGGGTCGGTACGATTATGGCGATTCCCATTTTTTTATAACTTTCTAAGTTGTTTTTCCTTTTCTGAGCAAAATTATTTTTCTGACATTAATTTTCAGCCATAACTTTATTATTTTTCGTCCGACGCCATTGAGTAAGGGCTCATTTTTTGCGGGATGAGCTGTACTTTTTATTGATATCATTTTTGTGCTACCTTTTGATCTTTTTTTATTCTGCTATTTGTACCAAAATTGGCAAATTTTTAGCTTTTTTTTATGTTCATTTTACGGCGTCCACCGTACGAGATAATTTACATTATAGTTTTATAGTACACGTCATTACGGACGTGGCAATACATATTTATATGATTTGTGTTTTTGATCTTTTTGGTGATAATACAAGGGCTTTTATTGGGAAAAGGGTATTTTTTATATTTTTTTTTTACACTTCATACTTTTATTGAAGAACTTTTTATTTTATATTTTTTAACACTTTTTACAGGTTATACTATGAATACATTTGTACTGCAGCACAGTATGACCCGATCAGATCCACACACTACAGCCTCTGGCTGGATCTCACAGGCTTCCGTAGCAGGCAGACAGGATCTGACCTCCTGCTGCCATAGCAACCGCGATCGTATAGCGGCACCGCCGTTGGTGATCAGGGGGAGAGCGCTCCCCCTGTCAACACCATAGATGCCGTGATCAGGATTGATCCAGAATCTAGGGGGTTAATGCTGCCGTGACCGGCGCGTTCGCGGCTCCGGCAGCTGCGGCGGTACTCTGGCTGTGATTAACAGCCGGGTCCCGTCGGCGATCTCCTGTGCTGCCAGCGGCAGTGCCGGAGATCGCTAGGATGTATGCATAAGTCCAATTGTGTGAACGTGTCGGATGCATGCAAACATCCTATAGCAGGAAGGGGTTAATGTCCATTTTTTTTTTTGTCCGGTCAGATCCTGCTAGATAAAAGAACACCAGACAAACCTCATTAAAGGAGTACTCCTCTGGCCAGCGTTGGGAACATTTAGTTCCGAACGATGCGGGGGTCACCCACGCCCCCTCGTGATGTCTCAATGCAAGTCTATGGGAGGTGGCATGGCGACCGCCACACCCCCTCCAATAGACTTGCACTGAGGAGGTGTGGCCTGATGTCATAGGGGGCGTGGGTGACCCCCGCATCGTTCGGAACTAAAATGTTCCCAACGCTGGCCAGGGGAGTACTCCTTTAAAAGGCTACTCCGGTGAATTTACCCTATGTAAAATCTGTGTGAATGGTGCGAATAACCTGGGTGGCACTTACCTCCTGCTTGAGTCAGCGCAGGATCGGCAGTTTGCACGGACACAGCCGTTGTGTCGCCCACAGTGGAAGCAGGGAAGTATGCAAACCGTGCCTCCCCACTGACCGCATCTGTAGAAGGGCTTCCGCCATTACTGAAGGGGTTCTGGATGACCGCCTGCAACGTCAAACACTAGTAAGAACACCGGACAACGTAAAACGAATGATGACGCCTGAGAAACAATAATCGGCCCTGGTGCTACATGTGATGTATGGAGCTGCTCAACTGGCTCCAGAAAGTTAAACAGATTTGTAAATTACTTCTATTAAAAAATCTTAATCCTTTCAGTACTAATGAGCTGCTGAAGTGGAGTTGTTCTTTTCTGTCTAACTGCTCTCTGATGACACCTGTCTCGGGAAACGCCCAGTTTAGAAGCAAATCCCCATAGCAAACCTCTTCTACTCTGCGCAGTTCCCAAGACAAGCAGAGATGTCAGCAGAGAGCACTGTTGCCAGACAGAAAACAACAACTCAACTTCAGCAGCTGATAATTATTGGAAGGATTAAGATTTTTTTAATAGAAGTCATTTACAAATCGGTTTAACTTTCTGGAGCCAGTTGATATATTAAAAAAAAAAGTTTTTTTCCTGGATAACCCCTTTAAATGTCATTACATGGAGATCTCCCCTTACCAACCCTTTAGGGAAGTTCATGGTAAGTAACTTCCTTTTTACCAGCATTTCCCAACCAGGGTGCCTCCAGCTGTTGCAAAACTACAACTCTCAGCATGCCCCGACAGCCAAAGGCTGTCCGGGCATGCTGGGAGTTGTAGTTTTGCAACAGCTGGAGGTACCCTGGTTGGGAAAAAAACACTGTTTTATGGAGATTCTAAATTTTACAGCAAGAATTGCCAAATCTGAATCCGCCATTGATTCGTTTAGTCCTGAAATAGTGGTTCAGATTCCCTTAAGAAATCTGGGGTCATCCGGGATTTGTAAAAAATAGTTTCTTTCTTCCAGAAACAGCGCCACACTTGTCCTCAGGTTGTGTGGAGTATTGCAGCTCAGTTGCAAAGTGAATGCAGCCAGGCTGCAATACCGCACATAACCAGAGGACAGAGGGGCGGTGTTGTTTTTTTTTTTTTTTTTTTTTTTAGAAGGCAGCAGCCATGCTTTTCTAATCCTGGATAACCAATAAACCTTACACTAAAGTCTAAGGCAGTGATTCCCCACCAGGGTGCCTCCAGCTGTTACAAATCCCAGCATGCCCAGACAGCCGAAGCCTTTCCGGGCATGCTGGGGGGTTGTAGTCTTGCAACAGCTGCATGCACACAGTTTGGAAAACACTGGCCTAAGGCAGTGTTTCCCCGACGCAATGCGGGCATGCTGCATTTTTTATTTTTTTGTTGTTGCAAAAACAGCGCCGCTCCTGTCTACAGGTGGTGTGTAGTACTGCAGCTCCGTCCCATTCATTTCAGTAGAGCCAAGCTGCAGTACCAGACACAGCCTGTAAATAGGAATGGTGCTGTTCTTTCTAATTCTGGACAACCTCTTAAATTGGGAATTGTAGTTTTGCAACAGCTGGAGGCGCTCTGGTTGGGAATCGCTGCCCTAGAAACACAAATCTATTCTCAAGTGACCTCAAGTGTTTGGATGTCTACCAGTCATAACATCAGAGCCAAACTTCATGTGTCCGCTTCCGGTACACAGCAATACGGCAGAGCGGGGGGGGAGAGCGAAGCCGTGTACACAACTACACAGAAGTGAACTCACATGTCATGGCCGACTCACCCCCTGCACTTCCTCTAGGTCTGTTTCTAAAACAACAACAACTTGAGACACGAAATCCTTATACTTCAGGGCAATGGCTCAATGGATCAGTACAGGATAAGTAATGTAATGTATGTACACAGTGACCCCTCCAGCAGAATAGTGAGTACAGCTCTGGAGTATAATACAGGATATAACTCAGGATCAGTACAGGATCAGTAATGTAATGTATTTACACAGTGACCTCACCAGCAGAATAGTGAGTACAGCTCTGAAGTATAATACAGGATATAACTCAGGATCAGTACAGGATAAGTAATGTAATGTATGTACACGGTGACCCCACCAGCAGAATAGTGAGTACAGCTCTGGAGTATAATACAGGATATAACTCAGGATCAGTACAGGATAAGTAATGTAATGTATGTACACAGTGATCTCACCAGCAGAATAGTGAGTACAGCTCTGGAGTATAATACAGGATATAACTCAGGATCAGTACAGGATAAGTAATGTAATGTATGTACACAGTGATCTCACCAGCAGAATAGTGAGTACAGCTCTGGAGTATAATACAGGATATAACTCAGGATCAGTACAGGATAAGTAATGTATTGAATGTACACAGTGACCTCACCAGCAGAATAGTGAGTACAGCTCTGGAGTATAATATAGGATATAACTCAGGATCAGTACAGGAAATTAATGAAATGTATTTACAATAAGGAGATTTTTTTGTACTCACAGTAAAATCTCTCTCTCGGTCGCCTCATTGGGGGACACAGAGACCATGGGTATTATGCTGCTGTCCACTAGGAGGCTGACACTAGGCAAAGCAGTAGGAGAAGCCAAACAACAAAGGAAACATGTCCGAAAGACACCAGAAAATAACAACAGATAAACAACCTGACTAGGACCCATAAATGGGTGGGCGCTGTGTTCCCCCATGAAGGCTACAAGAAAGAGATTTTACAGTGAGTACAAAAAAAAAAATCTCCTTTTTTTTCCCTCGGTCGCCTGATTGGCGAGCAAGACAGAAGACGCAGGCCCACCGCGGCCTGGCCAACACATGGAAGAGAAAGGGACGATAACCACAGCAGAGATGTGTCAAAGCAAAGCGGACATGGCGGGAAACATGCCAACTTCCAGAAGAGAAATGGACCGGAGAGGATTGTAGGGTAAGCCCTGCCAGATGGGTAGCCTCAATGGCAGGATAGAGAGAGAGAGAAAGAGGAAGAAAAAGAAATATAGAGAAAGAGAGAGAGACAGAACTCAGAGGGCAGAACCAAGAATAGAACACACGACCTTTGGTCTACAAGACCAGCGCTGTAACCACTGAGCCATGTAGCCACCTAGAGGCCGCTGGAAAAGGATGAAGAGACACAAAACAAGACCCTCGTAAGGGCTTGAGCACAGGGGCGGACCGGCCAGATAGAAGGTCAGGGCCTGGACCAGACTGCCGACCAGCCGATCAAAAGGCTCAGGTACAATAGAGAGACCCAAAGCCACCCCATGAGAACCGGGTGAAAGAGAAAACTCAAAAAAACATAAGCCAGAAGGCGGGGAAAAGTGCACGAAGAGCAGGACTTTGCCTGGCATGGAAACGCGTACTGGCCAAACGGAGGTAACCAGAATGACCAGAAGGCCCTCTGCCATAAGGTGAGGTCCGCACATGCCCGGAGGGAGGCAAAGTAACCCAAACTGGCCGATGAGGAGGCCAGAGCTGTTCAGCAACACCGGAACAGCAGCTATCAGAACCAGAGGTTCCCAGACACGGAAATAAGGCTCACACCATCAGATGTCAGCAACCCAAGCGTAGCGAAACACCTCAGGTGACGTGCTCCCAGGCCGAGACAGGAGGTGGAGAGGTCACCCTCCCCCCATAGAATAAGTGGAGAGAACCGGGACAGGAACACCACCAAGGCCAGAGGCAACAACCACTGCCAAGGAGAAGTAGCAGGAAAACCATTTGTGAAAGAACGAGACCTGTAATGAGCACCCGGAAGGTAGCCCAAGCCAGAAGGCACACCAGCAGATTTCTCCTGAAAAGGTAGAATCAAGAGGGAGAGGGTCCCGAACGAGAATGGCACAACAAGGGAAGAGTGATATACCCTAGGGGAGAACAGTGGGCAGAGTAACAGGCACTGCCACCACTGGCATACCGCGCCGCCCAGTACTCGCCAACTGCATAGACGAGAGGACAGACAAGGCCGAACAGTTACCCGATCCCAATGGTCATAACCGACTGGATGACCCCAGGAGGGAACATCCCATAGAGAACAAGTAATTGAGAGGGAGATGAAGGGGAGCCAGCTGAGGTGTTAGTCTAGCCGAAGCAAAAAGGGGCAGGAACAGAAGTCAAGTGCTGGGCGCAGGAGGTCGCCCACCAAGACCATCGCCCAAGCACGCAACACCCAACAGTTACTAAGAAGGAGGATTGACATGCGGCAACTGGAACTGTTGCAGAACCTCTAGGAGCCAAAGGCAGCTCGAAAAAGAATAGGCACAGGAAGAAGCCCTGGAGACACCCAAGTAGAGAGCCTTCTGGAGAGGAGAGCAGAGGTAAAACCGAGAGCACCCTGCAAATGGAAAGGAAGAGATGAGACCGATAGAAGCCAAGACAGAAACCGCATGATGACTGTCAGGACGACTCCTATGCGAGTGCTAGAGAGATAGCGCAACCCAAGAGCTGGGGTGGCCAGACTAGGAGCCGTGCAACGATTGTAGGTACCCCACCCAAGGCACGAACCGCCACAGCAGCCCCTAAAGAAGGCCAACGAGAAGGCTAGGACAGAAACAGCTGTAACTACGCCAAAACCTGCAGTACACCGCCTAAGGTGGAGTATGATGGCAGGGATAAGAGGAATAGGAACCAAAGCAACAAACCATTCAACAGGAGGAGGCTGAAGAACGACTGTTGCAAGAGCAAAGGTAGGAACCGTACAAGACCTGCATAACTCCCTCTAGGAAGGGGAAGCGGAATGGCTAAAAACCCGTCAGCCAACAACCCACCGAGCTACCCCGGGGCAGTCAGCGGAAGGAGATAATGAGATGGCTGGTCCCGCCATAGAATTGGTCACATAAGGCTGTTAACACCTCGCCTAGCGAGTATAAATGCAATGACCACATGAGAATCAGTGGCAACTTAAAGTAAGCAACAGTAGCAGGTAGCAAGACCACGAATACTCCCCTGCATGGATGGGAGAAGAAGTCACCCACACCGCAACACCCGGCAAACAACTCCCCCAGTGGAAGGATAGAATGAAACGGCTGTAGATCAGTGCAGGTACTCAGCAAACCTGCCCCCCCCCCCCCCCCCAAAAAGAGTGGGAGTGGCTGCGAGGGCTACAGCAGACAACCTGCGAATTACTACCCTTGGAAAGCCACAGATACTCCCCATATGGAGAAGGGGAAAACAGACACCATCTCTGACAAGCGTCCATTGCATACGCAGGGTCACTCCATTAGACCCCCCCCCACACTTAGCAAAAGGACACCATAACCGCCCTGCGGAAGGGGCAAATATGGTATGGGACTCCAAGCAGAACAATAGCAGATACTACTGTAAACCAAGGTTACACCACCCATGAAAGTGAAGTGGGCGCTGCCACTGTAGAAGGTACATCGCACCTGCTGGGACACAGTCAGTGAACAACTCCCAGTATCAAATTGAGTTTTACAGACAGAGCTGTAAAGTCATTTTATATTCAGCCACTAGAGGGAGTAGTGGGGCAATGAGCAAATTTTTTTTTCTTTTTTAACTATATCGAGCGGCCCACTGTGAGGAAAGGGCGCCCTGTAGGGGAACCAAGCCTGCGGAAGCCGGCCTACAGAAGGTGAGGGGGGGGGGGGGGAGTTAAAAACATGGAGCAGCTAGATTGGCCGCGCGTACGGTGTATGTCATTCATTCAATGGAAATTCATCCTCCATTTTCGAAATCGTTGAAGGTTTCACTGGCTGGACTTCCAACAATACGCTAGATCAGTGGTCTCCAACCTGCGGACCTCCAGATGTTGCAAAACTACAACTCCCAGTATGCCCGGACAGCCGTTGGCTGTCTGGGCATACTGGGAGTTGTAGTTTTGCAACATCTGGAGGTCCGCAGGTTGGAGACCACTGCGCTAGATAATCCCTTTACTATATTTGGGGATAATATCCGATTGATTTTCCTACCCGTTTACTTTATTGTGCAAGAAAATATGAAATACACAGCAATATATGGCCCGTGTGACCCTAACGCAGTCTTTCCCAACCAGGGTGCCTCCAGCTGTTGCAAAACTACAACTCCCAGCATGCTGGGAGTTGTAGTTTTACAACAGCTGGAGGCACCCTGGTTGGGAAAAACTGTCTTAAAGGGGTTCTTTAATTCAACTATACAGATTTGTAAATTACTTCCATTAAAAAATCTTAATCCTTCCAGTACTTCGAATCAGCTGCTGTATGCTCCAGAGAAAGTTATTTTCTGTTTGAATTTCTTTTCAGTCTGTCCACAGTGCTCTCTGCTGACACCTCTGTCCATGTCAGGGACTGTCCAGACTAGGAGCAAATCCCCATAGCAAACCTCTCCTGCTCCGGACAGTTCCTAACATGGACAGAGGTGACAGCAGAGAGCACTGTGGTCAGATAGAAAGGAAATTCTAAAAGAAAAGAACTTTTTAGTATATAGCAGCTGATAAGTACTGGAAGGAATAAGATTTTTTAATAGAAGTAATTTACAAATCTGTTTATCTTTCTGGCACCAATTGATTTAAAATAAATTGTTTTCCACCGGAGTACCCCTTTAACCTAAAAGTGTATTTACACGAACCAGATCTGCTGCAGATTTTAATGCAAACTAAATGACTGAACACAAATCTGCAGTAGATCCTGTACGTGTGAATACACCCTTCAGATCCTTTCACATGTGTGTATTTTGCTGTGTAAAACTGCGCAACAACTAAAATATGAATAATAAAAAGCAGTATTTTTCAGAACAATGTAATGTAATGCTACAGTCACATGCTGACCATTTCTAAACTGTTGGTGCAAGGTAGTCCCGCCACACATGCCAAGCTTACCTTACAGGGTTACGCCCCCCCCCCCCACAAGCTTACCTTACAGGGTTACGTGCCCCCCCCCCCCCCCTACAAGCTTACCTTACAGGGTTACGCCCCCCCCCCCCACAAGCTTACCTTACAGGGTTACGCCCCCCCCCCCCACAAGCTTACCTTACAGGGTTACGTGCTCCCCCCACAAGCTTACCTTACAGGGTTACACCCCCCCCCCACAAGCTTACCTTACAGGGTTACACCCCCCCCCCCCACAAGCTTACCTTACAGGGTTACGTGCCCCCCCCACAAGCTTACCTTACAGGGTTATGTGCAACAAGCTTACCTTACAGGGTTAAGTGCCCCCCCCCTACAAGCTTACCTTACAGGGTTACGTGCCCCCCCCCCTACAAGCTTACCTTACAGGGTTACGTGCCCCCCCCCCCCCCTACAAGCTTACCTTACAGGGTTACATGCCCCCCCCTACAAGGCTTTACAGTATAATACTAAGTTCAATTAGGTTGCGGTGTAACACTGTCATGTCATGCTAAAGGGGTGTTTCGGCTTTATACAACTTATCCCCTATCCAAAGGGTAAGATAAGATGTATGATCGCAGGAGTCTCGCCATCTCTGTGTAGCCCCTGGCATTTAGTGCCGGGCGCTGCCTCTGAGAATGGGGACGTGATGTCACGGCCATGCCCCCCCAGTGACGTCACACCACGCCCCCTCCATTCATGTCTATAGGAGGGGGCATGGCGGCCCTCCCATAGACATGAATAGAGAGGGAGTGGCGTGACGTCACTAGGGGGGGTGTGACCGTGACATCACGTCCCCGTCTCAGAGGCAGCGCCCGGCACAAAATGCCGGGGGGCTGCACAGTGATTGCGGTGGTCCCCAGCGGCGGGACCCCTACGATCATACATCTTATCTCCTTTCCTTTGGATAGGTGATAAGATGTATAAAGCTGGAATACCTCTTTAATTAGGAGAACAGTGTCAGGTCCCGGGGACGGCGTGCGAGGCCCGGAGGACCAGACAGGCTCCCTATAAATTTGAGGCAGAAACAATTGTTAGGTTATTCTGTTACCATCTCTCACCTGCGCCACAGCTTGTTGGGTGCCAGTAAAAGCGGTTGTTGAAACAACGCTCACTGCTCCAGTCGCGTCCCCCTGACCGTCCAGCTGACCGTCTGTCACCTGGACAACTCTGTATGTCACCTAGAATCACATAGGAAACACTGTACGTAAGATGAGGAAATCTGGTCCCTTCAAACCTACAGCACTTCAGGGAAGACTGCGGCCAAAACCGTCACTTAACCTTTTAAGGACGAAGGGCGTACCTGTATGCCCTACGTCCGCTCCCTTTCTATAATATGGGGTCCAGGATCCAGGCAGGAGCAGTCAAGCGGCGATAGCAATGATCAGTGTAAGAGATCAATGTAATGCATGTTAAAGTCCCCTATGGGAGCTATAGCATTGCAAAAAAAAAAAAAAAAAAAAAAAAAAAAAAGTTAAAAGATGATTTAACCCCTCCCCTAATAAAAGTTTTCCCATAAAAAAAAAATTAAACAAAATGAACATATGTGGTATCGCCACGTGCGTAAGTGTCCGAACTATAAAAATATATCATTATTAAACTGTGCAATCAATGGCGTACACGTAAAAAAATTCCAAAGTCAAAAACAGTATTTTCCGTCACTTTTCATACCATACAAAAATAAATTAATAAAAAGTAGAGATGAACGAACTTACAGTAAATTCGATTCGTCACGAACTTCTCGGCTCGGCAGTTGATGACTTATCCTGCATGAATTAGTTCAGCTTTCAGGTGCTCCCGTGGGCTGGAAAAGGTGGATACAGTCCTAGGAGACTATTTCCTAGGACTGTATCCACCTTTTCCAACCCACCGGAGCACCGGAAAGCTGAACTAATTTATGCAGGATAAGTCATCAACTGCCGAGCCGAGAAGTTCGTGACCAATCGAATTTACTGTAAGTTCGCTCCTCTCTAACAAAAAGTCAGATCAAAATAAAAATGGTACCGATAAAAATTTCAGATCACGGCTCAAAAAAAAAATATGAGCCCTCATACCCCGTAGGCAGAAAAATTTAGTTTTAGGGGTCAAAAGATGCATGTAGTTATGATTTTTTCCAGAAGTACGACAAAATCAAACCTATATAAGTAGGGGATCATTTTAACCATATGGACCTACAGAATAATGATAAGGTGTCATTTTTCCCGAAAAGTGTACTGCGTAGAAACAGAAGCCCCCAAAAATTACAAAATAGCGTTTTTTCTTCAATTTTGTTGCACAATGATTTTTTTTTTTTGGTTTGTTTCGTCTTAGATTTTTGGGTAAAATGACTGATGTCATTACAAAGTAGAATTGCTGGCGCAAAAAATAAGACATCATATGGATTTTTTTGGTGCAAAATTTCAAGGGTTATGATTTTTAAAAGGTAAGGAGGAAAAAAAAACAAAAGTGCGGTAAATGGAAAAACGATCAGTCCTTAAAGGGGTACTCCGCTGCTCAGTGTTTGGAACAAACTGTTCCGAACGCTGGAGTCGGCACTTGGAGCTCGTGACGCCATAGCCCCACCCCCTCCCATAGACTTGCATTGACGGGTGTGGCTATGAAGTCATGAGGGGGCGGGGCTATAACTTGCATTGACCCCTCAATGCAAGTCTATGGGAGGGGGTGTGACGGCTGTCACGCTCCCTCCCATAGACTTGCATTTAGGGGGCGGGACATGATATCATGAGGGGGCAGGGCTATGGCGTGACAAGCTCCCGGCGCCGGAACAGTTTGTTCCAAGTGCTGAGCAGCGGAGTACCCCTTTAAGGGGTTAATGGCGCCATCTACCATGCCGCCCATAATGCCAATGTTTTCCTTGAACAGATATGTACATGCATCGGTAGAACCAAGAGAACTAGCGGCATACCTGTCCTCCATTGTTCTCTGTGCGGAACTGGTACTGAATGTTGTGGTCTGCAAAGGCTGCCTGCTGCACCGTAGCGATGGCCACCGCCGTATGCTCGTCAGCACTGGTTTCATCTCCTGCTAAGAGAAGACAAAATCACCTGATTACGGAAGAAAAGATCTGTATACATTAAGAGGCTGAAATATTGTCCTGACCTAAACGGAGATTGTTACAATACATCAGTGAGAAGTAAAGCTGGTCCTATACAGAAGACAGAGGTTACAAGAATGTTTGGCCAACATCTCTTTCCCAATACCAGCGACCCTCGGCTGTGCATCCATGTGTTCTTATTGGTGAGAGGACGTTATACCCCACTGTAGGGCTGGGCGGTATGACCAAATAGGTGTATCACGGTATTTTTTAAACTTACGGCGGTTCCACGGTATATAACGGTATTTTCTCCCCCCTCCCCCCCCAAATCATGTGACCCGCCAGCGCTGTTCTGTCCCCCCAACAATCATGTGACCCGCGCGCAGTGTTCAGCTCCCCCCCCCCCCCCTCAAATCATCTGACCCGCCAGCACTGTTCTGCCCCCCTCCCCCCCCAAATTAATGATCAGCCCAGTGGGGTACTACTCACAGATGTCAAGCACTGCCCTCCTCCTCTTTGTTGGGGGCCGCCGGCGATGGAACTCCCTGTACGCCAGTGGTCTCCAACCTGTGAACCTCCAGATGTTGCAAAACTACAACTCCCAGCATGCCCGGACAGCCGTTGGCTGTCCGGGCATGCTGGGAGTTATAGTTTTGCAACAGCCTGAGGTCCACAGGTTTGAGACCACTGCTGTACACTGTATACCTATGCCCGGGCTGCAAAAGATACAGAAAATAAACTGAAGACGTGTCAGTAACAAAACTACGCAGTGTATTCCCCTGCAGACGTGGCAGGTATGGAGGGTATACAACCCCTGTGTCGTGATGTTGTTGCTCTGAAGACGTGTCAGTAACAACTACGAAGTGCAATCCCCTGCAGACGTGGCAGGTAGGATGGGAAACAACCGCTTACGTGTCATGATGTTATCGTGCTGTTGACATGTCTGCAATAACTTAGTGCATGCCCCTGGACAAAATCATTTAAAAGGTAGAGGCTGAATATAAGATATCAAGATACAGATGCTAACATATGACCGTAATAATGTCAGTGATTAAAATGTAGTACAAATACTATAGTAACTTATGTGTGGCATATCAGCTGCAGGAAGGAATGTCCAGTATAGCAGCGTAGTGACCTGTGTAGTGATGTTATTGCTCTGAAGACGTGTCAGTAACAACAACTATGCAGTGTATTTCCCTGCAGACTTGTACCCTATGAACTGTGTCCACATTAAAACTACTGTATATACTCGAGTATAAGCCGACCCCAGTATAAGCCGAGACCCCAAATTTCAACCCAAAATCCCAGGAAAAGTTATTGACTCGAGTATAAGCCTAGGGTGGGAAATACATCATCCCCCCCTGTCATCATCCAGACCAGTCATTAACATCCTCATCATCATCATCACCGCCTGTCATCATCCAGACCCTCATCATCATCACCTGTCATCATCCCCTTGTCATCATCCCCTTGTCATCATCCCCACCCCCCTTCATCATCCCCTTGTCATCATCCCCACCCCCCTTCATCATCCCCTTGTCATCATCCCACACCCCCCCCTTCATCATCCCCTTGTCATCATTCCACACCCCCCCCCTTCATCATCCCCTTGTCATCATCCCACACCCCCCCCTTCATCATCCCCTTGTCATCATCCCACACCCCCGGGGAGGCCTCTTCTCCGCGCTTCCGGCCCGGAATAGAGGCATTGCCTTGACAATGACGCAGAAGTACGTTGGCAATGAACGTACCTCTGCGTCGTTGTCATGGCAACGTGACTATTCTGGGGCCGGGCCCGAAGCGCTTAGAAGAGGCCTCCCCGGTGAAGATAGCAGCCCGGAACCACTATCCCACCGGACCACCTCCTCTCCGGTAGGGATGTAAGAAAAAAATCGATTCTCGCGATAATCGCGATTTTTCATTTGCCGATACAGAATCGATTCAAAATATTTTTGAATCGATTCTTTTAGGGATGTGGAATTTTTATCTGCGGATGCCCGGAACAGCATGTCATGTCTTGGGCATCAGGAGATAAAAGTTCCACATTTGTGGAGCCGGGCAGGCCGGATCTGACACGGCTATGGAGCGGGCTCCGACTCGTGCCCGCTCCGTACTATGCGACCCCCGGCTGATTTCAGTAGCCGGGGGCCGCCGCTAATAGCCAGCATGCGGCAATCGCCGCGGCTGGCTATTAAAGGAGTATCCGGTGCGCACTTTTCTCATTTTATCCTATCCAGGCTGCAAAATAAAACGCACTTTCTCTTACCTGCCAACGAGCCCCCGGAGCTCCGGTACAGGTGTTCGGTCCCCGGGCTGTATTCTTCTTACTTCCTGTTAGTCCGGCACGTCACATGGAGCTTCAGCCTATCACCAGCCGCAGCGATGTCCCGCCTCCGCTGGTGATAGGCTGAAGCTCCATGTGACGTGCCGGACTAACAGGAAGTAAGAAGAATACAGCCCGGGGACCGAACACCTGTACCGGACTGTACCGGAGCTCCAGGGGCTCGTTGGCAGGTAAGATAAAGTGCGTTTTATTTTATTTTGCAGCCCGGACGGGATAACATGAGAAAAGTGAGCACCGGAGTACTAGATCGCCGCTGTCAAAGCTGACAGCGGCGTCTATTGGGATCTATGAATGCTCCCAGGTGGGCGATATATCGCGATGTATCGTCACCTAGACGGTATCGCGATATATCGGGATATATCGAATCGCCACACTGGTATCGCGATTCGAATCGAATCGCCAAATTCTTGGCGATTCACACCCCTACTCTCCGGACAGTCCTGCAGCACCGGACCAGCGCCGAGCGGAGGTGAGTACTGTACAGAACTAAAGGGGGGTGAGAGGGGGCTGGATGATGTCGAAGGCCGCAGTGGTCTTCAACCTGCGGACCTCCGGAGGTTTCAAAACTACAACTCCCAGCAAGCCCGGACAGCCGATGGCTGCCCGGGCTTGCTGGGAGTTGTAGTTTTGAAACCTCTGGAGGTCCGCAGGTTGAAGACCACTGCGGGTGGAGAGTTCACTCGAGTATAAGCCGAGGGGGGTGTTTTCAGCTCGAAAAATCGTGCGGAAAAACTCGGCTTATACTCGAGTATATACGGTACTATAAACCATATAAACGCTAAATGCTACGAACCATATAGTCACTACCAAATCTATGAACCGAACAGACACTACAAATGCAACGAATCATATCCACAATAACAACCCTATACAACCCAAATGCTATGAGTCATACAGGCTAACAGATATGCACCATATACACGCTAAGAAATGCGCCACCAAAATGCTATAAACGTGTACTAATAGCTATGAAAAATATGCCCAATACAACGCTAAAAACATATACGTGTTATACATGCTATGAGCATATGCACACTGTGAATGCTGAGAGCGAATACACAATATCAATGCTATGAATAAAACGATAACTGCTATGAATGTATACACAATGTAAATGCTATGATCGTATATAGAAACTGTATATAGAAACTGCTGAGAACCTATACAGGATAATTTCTATACAAGTATACATGGGTGTGAAGCATATGACAAATACTATGACTGTGCACATGATATAAGCTTAGTGCCATACTATGACCTAAAACCCGATAAACTGCTATGAACAGTCACATGAAATACGTTATAAAATAAGAATGATAAATCTATTAAAAACATGAAATAATTATGATGAATGTATACATAGAATGTAAGCTATGAAACGTATGTCCAGTATAATCCTATGAACAGATGCTATGGCCGTATATGCTGTATATATGTATACGAACCTACACACAGAATAAAAGCCACGATCATACACAATATGATGACTGTTAGGGATCGACCGATATCGTTTTTTTAGGGCCAATACCGATAATCAGTGGAGGTTAGGGCCGATACCGATAACTTATACCGATATTTCGGTATAAGTTATCGGCTATTTATCCCCCCCGCGACACCGCTGCAGGTCATTGATTTAAAGCAGGCGCTTTAAATCAATGCACTGCAGTGGCTTTTGCGGTGCCATAGGCCGCCGCCGCCACCCCGCTTCTCTCCCCCTGCCTGTCCGGGGGTCCTGAGACCTATCACCGCCACCGCTCCCCCCGCTGCGCCTAGGGGTGCCTCCAGCTGTTGCAAAACTACTACTCCCAGCATGCCCGGACAGCCGTTGGCTGTCCGGGCATGCTGGGAGTTATAGTTTTGCAACAGCTGGAGGGCCTACTGTAGGTATAGTATATTATACAGACCCCTGTCCATCCCAGAACCCTGACTCACCTTCCCAGTTGCTGCAGGGACCATCCGGGGAGGGTGGTCCGGGCCATCCATCCTTCCTGTAGTGTCCGGCGGCATTCCGGGTGGAGGGTGAACCGGTCCAGGCTGTCCTCCTTCTCCGGGGGTCCTCTTCTCCACTCCGGGCAGGCTCTGGCCTAGTAACGCTGCATAGACGCCGCTGCGCAGCGACGCACCTGACGTAGCAGCGTCTATGCAGCGTACTAGGCCGGAGCCTGCCCGGAGTGGAGAAGATGACCCCCGGAGAAGGACAGCCCGGACCGGTTCACCCTCCACCCGGAATGCCGCCGGACACTACAGGAAGGATGGATGGCCCGGACCACCCCCGTTACGGGTAAGTTTAATTTTTTTTAGTCACTTGGAGGGTGGGGGAGGGGCCCGACCGGTATAGCGGTATGGGCAAAAATCCATACCGTGGGAGAGAAAAAAAAAAAAACAGTAGGTATACCGCCCAGCACTACAGTGGGGGTGCGACGCGGTGCGGTGGTGGGCAGTTGCGGTGCGGGGGGTGGGGCATTATCGGAAAGGTAATTGCAGATATCGATAATGCCCAAAATAGTGATTATCGTGATTATGTCTGCATAAAATGCTATGAACATGTACGCACTATGAAACGTATGCTAGGTATGAATGAACGCAATGGACATAAAGTTGTCCAAAGTAAATCTATGATGAATTAAGTAAACTACAACTGTGAGCATCCTAACAACGCTAAGAATGAATTCCTATACAGTATAAGTGCTATGAGAATATGCAGAATGAAGGGTAAGAATGCTATGTATGTACCGTATACAGTCATGGCCGTAAATGTTGGCACCCCTGAAATTTTTCTAGAAAATGAAGCATTGTTTGGAGCTGCTTATCCACCATCCGGACTATCCTGCGTTGACGCCTTTCATCAATTTTTCTCTTCTGTCCACGCCCAGGGAGATTATCTACAGGGCCATGGGGTGTAAACTTCTTGATAATGTTGCGCACTGTAGACAAAGGCAAATCTAGATCTCTGGAGATGGACTTGTAACCTTGAGATTGTTGATATTTTTCCACAATTTTGGTTCTCAAGTCCTCAGACAGTTCTCTTCTCCTCTTTCTGTTGTCCATGCTTAGTGCGGCACACACAGACACACAATGCAAAGACTAAGTGAACTTCTCTCCTTTTTATCTGCTTTCAGGTGTGATTTTTATATTGCCCCAGGTGAGTATACAGGAACATCACATGCTTGAAACAATCTTATATTTCCACAATTTTGAAAGGGTGCCAATAATTTTGTCCAGACCTTTTTTGGAGTTTGGTGACATTATGTCCAATTTGCTTTTTTTCCTCCTTTTTTGGTTTAGTTCCAATACACACAAAGGGAATAAACATGTGTATAGCAAAACATGTGTTACTGCAATCCTTTCCTGTGAGAAATACTTCATTTTCTAGAAAGATTTCAGGAGTCAACATTTATGGCCATGACTGTAAATGCTAAAAGCAAATGTGCAGCACACAAATGGGAATATTGAGTTCCGAACGCTGTGTGCGGGATTCCTTGTTCACGCCCGCCCCGTCATGTGACGTCACCTCCCGCCCCCTCAATGCACGTCTATAGCCGGGCGTGAACACGGAAGCCCGCACACAGCGTTCGGAACTCAATGTTCTGGATGCTGGGGAGCGGAGTAACCCTTTCAACTCCCTGTACCTGATAATGTATACCTATAATGTATATGTTTCACCAGAACGGACACGTCAGATACGCTACCTTGCGCCATGTGTACTAGGGATCGACCGATATGGAATTTTTAGAGCAGATACCGATAATCTGTGAACTTTCAGGCAGATAACTTATACAGATATTCCCCCCTTGCATACAGCAGCCCCCCCCCCTTATAGACAGCAGCCCCCCCCCCTTATAGACAGCAGCCCCACCCCCCTTATAGACAGCAGCCCCACCCCCCTTATAGACAGCAGGCCCCGCCTTATAGACAGCAGCCCCACCCCCCTTCTAGACAGCAGCCCCACCCCCCTTCTAGACAGCAGCCCCCCCCCCCCTTATAGACAGCAGGCCCCCCCTTATAGACAGCAGGGCCCTCCCCCTTATAGACAGCAGGGCCCTCCCCCTTATAGACAGCAGGGCCCTCCCCCTTATAGACAGCAGGGCCCTCCCCCTTATAGACAGCAGGGCCCTCCCCCTTATAGACAGCAGGGCCCTCCCCCTTATAGACAGCAGGGCCCTCCCCCTTATAGACAGCAGGGCCCTCCCCCTTATAGACAGCAGGCCCCCCCTTATAGACAGCAGGCCCCCCCTTATAGACAGCAGGCCCCCCCTTATAGACAGCAGGGCCCTCCCCCTTATAGACAGCAGGGCCCTCCCCCTTATAGACAGCAGGGCCCTCCCCCTTATAGACAGCAGGGCCCTCCCCCTTATAGACAGCAGGGCCCCCCCCCTTATAGACAGCAGGCCCCCCCTTATAGACAGCAGCCCCCCCCCTTATAGACAGCAGCCCCCCCCCTTATAGACAGCAGCCCCCCCCCTTATAGACAGCAGCCCCCCCCCTTATAGACAGCAGCCCCCCCCCTTATAGACAGCAGCCCCCCCCCTTATAGACAGCAGCCCCCCCCCTTATAGACAGCAGCCCCCCCTTATAGAAAGCAGCCCCCCCTTATAGACAGCAGCCCCCCCCTTATAGACAGCAGCCCCCCCCCTTATAGACAGCAGCCCCCCCCCTTATAGACAGCAGCCCCCCCCCTTATAGACAGCAGCCCCCCCCCTTATAGACAGCAGCCCCCCCTTATAGACAGCAGCCCCCCCCCCCCCTTATAGACAGCAGCCCCCCCCCTTATAGACAGCAGCCCCCCCCCTTATAGACAGCAGCCCCCCCCCTTATAGACAGCAGCCCCCCCCCTTATAGACAGCAGCCCCCCCCCCCCTCCTCAATGCGACGTCACCGTCAGTGCGCACAGTGACAGCTCAGGAGGACGCCGCCGGAGCCAGAAGAAGAGGGGGGGGGGGGTAAATAGCCGTTAACTTATACCGGAATATCGGTATAAGTTATCGGTTATCGGCCCTAACTTCTACAGAGTATCGGTCCTAAAAATAAAAAATGGATATCGGTCGATCCCTAGTATCCACTGTTTGACAATCTACATTCTACCACCATATATGTATCGCTATGACCGTACCCAAGCTGAACACTAGGACTGTACAGAACATTATAGATGCCATTGAACGCGTACACTTCATAACAACAAACCGCAACCTACAAGATATGACTACCAAGAACTTAAGCGCAACATCATTTGATCTGACCCCAGGATGAAAACTATGACAAACACCTAAGTAATAACGAAACGTTATGCAAGTACAAACTATAACAACAAACGTTGTAGTACCAATAATACAAAACCCATGCATCTTAAAGGGGTACTCCTCTGCTCAGCATTTGGAACAAACTGTCGGGAGTCGGGAGCTCGTGACATCATAGCCCCACCCCCTCATGACATCACGTCCCGCCCCCTCAATGCAAGTCTATGGGAGGGGGCGTGACGGCTGTCACGCCCCCTCCCACAGACTTGCATTGAGGGGGCTACGATGTCACGAGCTCCCGGCTCCAGCGTTTGTTCCAAACGCTGAGCAGCGGAGTGCCCCTTTAACACATATATAATTGTTCGCCCTTTTTCACAATGACCTTCAACTTTGCTGTCCAGCTGTTGCAGAACTAAAACTCCCAGCATGCTCTCAAGTGTGATCGCTGTCAGCTATGGCCGTTACTTCATCACACTGCATGCTGGGAGTTGTAGTTTTGAACAGCTGGAGGCACCCTGGTTGGGAAACCCTGCTGTACAATAATACACATAAAATCCTCTTCTTTAAATCTACCAGCTGACACTAAGGTTATGTTCACACAGCGGAATTTCCATGCAGAATTCCATCCGAATTTTCACCGCAATGTAATCCCTTTGAATTGGATTCCGCTTTGCGTAGAAATGCAAGATCAGTCTTACATTTTCCGGAATTCCGCCAGTGGAACCCTAATAAAATAAACGGGGCTTCAATTTCGGCGAAATCTTACACTGATCCATAAGATTACAGGTGGAGCGAGCACTCACCATCATGTAACTCTACCACTTCTTCCGCTTCCTGTCCTTTATCGTGACTGCAAAGCAAAAAAAAGATCATTTTATCAGAAGTGGTGTAAAAAAAATATAAAAATACAACACAAATTTTACTTAAAAAGGAGTTCAAGACTGGAAAACATTTTATTTTAATCAACTGGTGCCAGAAAGTTTAACAGATTTGTAAATTAAAAAAAGGAAAAGAGTCTCAGCTCACCTGGGGCGTGCACGGCTACCTCCAACCAAAGTAGAAAAAAGTAGAAAAAGGCCAGCACGGCTGAATGAAATCTTCAAAGCTTTATTCACGAATCCTCGTTAAAAACCTTCATGGTGGCAGAAAGACACGGATATATACAAAAATAGAGATATTGCACATGGAAAAACAGTCCCAAACAAGGCTGACGCGTTTCAGGTTGCTATACCCTTACTCATAGCTTGCCAATACTCAAATGAGAATGCCTTATATACTGCAAGGCCATCCCTTCCATTAGGAAGGGGAGGGACATCTTATGTCAGTGTGCAATCCAACACAAGTAAAACCAGGAAAATACATGTATCATTAAAAAACTCACATATAAAATCCAATAGGACTATATAACAGCTATGGGAAACAAAACAAATGATGGACTTTTTAGTAATGTAGTATTAAGTCCGTCTTGTTATTCAGACCATGCGGATATGTACAATTCAACAAGTAAATCCACATAATCTCTCTATTATGAAGAATACGTATAAGATCACCTCCTCTTTTACTTCTTTTGATTTTTTCAATGCCATAAAAACGCAAGGACGATATGTCTGAATTATGTTTAAGAAAAAAGTGTTTTGAGACATTAGACATGCTAGGTATCAAAGGACCTGCAGCATGCCTGATATGCTCCTGCATTCTCTTTTTTAAGGTGCGTTTAGTGCTACCTACATAATCCATTTTGCAAGTAGTGCAGGTGACTCTATATATTATGAAGGTACTATCACAGTTGTTAAACTCGCGAATCATATGGATTTTACCATCTATTGTACCTTCTATTTTATTGCCCTTTGTTGCATAGGGGCACACCACACACCTTGCGTTACCGCACTTATGGAAACCTTTAATTTTCAGCCAGGTTGACTGCTCCTCCTCTACACAAACCATACTAGGAACAAGCAGGCTCGATAGAGTTGGAGCACGTCGGGTGGAAAACCGGATCCCTGGTTTGATGATTTCCCCTACTACTTGATCTGCTGCCAGTAGAGGTAGATGTTTGTTCACAATTCTTTTGATTTCATTGAATTCCATACTATAAGTGGTGACAAAAGTCACCTGATCATGAGTACTGGAATGTTTCCTACCTGTTAACAGGTTGTTGCGGTCCATATGATCGACCCGAGCCTGGGCTTTGTTCAGGAGCCAAGGGGGATATCCACGCGCTGTCAAGCGGGTGCAGACCCTTTCGGCTTCCCTCTGATACACTTGTGATGAGGAACTGTTCCGTTTCATACGGATCAATTCCCCAACTGGTATGGCAGAAATGGTATGCTTAGCATGGCAAGAATCAGCTCTTAAGATAGTATTGCCCGTAATATCTTTGCGGTAAGGTTCTATTTCTACTTTTCTTGTTATGGAGTTACCCCGCAACAATAGATCCAAGAAAGGAACCTCCTGTTTGCTGTATGTGTACGTAAATTTTAGATTACAATGATTATCATTCATATATTGTATGAATGCAAATGCCTCCTTTGGATGGGATTTCCAAACCATAATCACGTCGTCCACATACCTCCCGTACCATGAGAGGCATGTGGAAAACCGATTCTGATCACAAAAAATGAAGTGCTCCTCCCACCAAAAAACATAAACATAAAGGCAACCTGAAACGCGTCAGCCTTGTTTGGGACTGTTTTTCCATGTGCAATATCTCTATTTTTGTATATATCCGTGTCTTTCTGCCACCATGAAGGTTTTTAACGAGGATTCGTGAATAAAGCTTTGAAGATTTCATTCAGCCGTGCTGGCCTTTTTCTACTTTTTTCAGATTTGTAAATTACTTCTATTTAAAAATCTTAATCCTTCCAGTATTTATCAGCTGCTGTATTGCTCCACAGGAAGTTCTTTTCTTTTTGAATTTCTTTGCTGTGACCACACTGCTCTCTGCTGACACCTCTGTCCGTTTTAGGAACTGTCCAGAGTAGGAGCAAATGCCCATAGCAAACCTATCCTGCTCCGGACAGTTCCTGACATGGACAGAGGTGTCAGCAGAGAGCAGTGTGGTCAGACTGGAAAGGAAATTAAAAAAAGAGAACTTCCTCTGGAGCATACAGCAGCTGATAAGTACTGGAAGGATTAAGATTTTTATATAGAAGTAATTTACAAATCTGTTTCACTTTCTGGCACCAGTTGATTAAAAAAAAAAAAAAAATTATTTCTAGTGAAAGACCCTTTAAAGTGTTACTAACATTATACAAAATCAGACCTGGGAAAAGCTTTGATCAGTGAGACCCCCTCCGAGTGTGGTAGTAGTGCACTTCACTCCCCGTCTCTGCGCTCAGCCCATCTGACGGCAGGTTAGCGGACCACAATTCTGAGCATAGGGGGCGCCGATTCCTTCTTCCCAGTAGAGAGGGGGTCACATATGCACGCTCGCTCATGCGAGCGTGCATATGTGATCCCCTCTCTACTGGGAAGTAAATTAGAGCCGAGTGCTTGGAGGTTTTAACCCCTTCATTCCTAGAGAGGGATCGCACATAGTGACAGCGCTCAGCCATAGTGGAGCCCAATGGTTGAACCCCCCCCCCCCCCCCCCAAATGATACAATTATGATACATACAACGTACATGTATATACTCAGCCATAGTGGAGCCCAATGGTTGGACATCCCCCCCCCCCCCCTCCAAATGATACAATTATGATAGATACAACGTACATGTATATACTCAGCCATAGTGGAGCCAAATGGTTGGACCCCCCCCCCCCCCAAATGATACAATTATGATAGATACAACGTACTTGTATATACTCAGCCATAGTGGAGCCCAATGGTTGGACATCCCCCCCCCCCCCCCAAATGATACAATTATGATAGATACAACGTACTTGTATATACTCAGCCATAGTGGAGCCAAATGGTTTGACCCCCCCCCAATGATACAATTATGATACATACAACGTACTTGTATATACTCAGCCATAGTGGAGCCCAATGGTTGGACCCCCCCAAATGATACAATTATGATAGATACAACGTACATGTATATATTCAGCCATAGTGGAGCCCAATGGTTGGACCCCCTCAAATGATACAATTATGATACATACAATGTACATGTATATACTCAGCCATAGTGGAGCCCAATGGTTGGACACCCCCCACCCCAAACGATACAATTATGATAGATACAATGTACATGTATATACTCAGCCATAGTGGAGCCCAATGGTTGGACCCCCCCCCCCCCCCCAAACGATACAATTATGATACATACAACGTACTTGTATATACTCAGCCATAGTGGAGCCCAATGGTTGGACCCCCCCCCCCCCCCCCAAATGATACAATTATGATAGATACAATGTACATGTATATACTCAGCCATAGTGGAGCCCAATGGTTGGACCCCCCCAAATGATACAATTATGATAGATACAACGTACATGTATATACCGGTGTACTGTATATCCTTTACTAGCAGAGAGTTATTTTATTTCACAATGCGTCGTTCCCATAGTGAACTATAGAGGACACAGGCTGGCTGGGAGTGTTAGTCCCCCCAAGGTTGATATGAGGGGCAGCCTCGTGACTGTGCGCTGCCATCTGATTACTGCCCTGGTATCACAGCTCGCTGGGTGTTGCCCGTAGGAATGCTCTGGCTCGCTCCGTCTTGTTGCAAAGCTTCTCATGACTCAGCCCCGGGGAGAAGCCCTTTGTGACGGAGGATCCGCATTTCTCTGTTGACACAGACTGACAACCCTCCCCGCCAAACCTCACTGAAAGGGCTCCTCTTCTAATACACTTTGTGCTCCCAAATCACTTTAACCCATTAAAGGTGTACTCCGCCCCTAGACATCTTATCCCCTATCCCAGTGGTCGGCAAGCTGCGGCTCGCGATTATATGTAATCAAAAGATTGCCCCTATGGGGACAAAAAAATGAAATAAATAAGTTTTAATAAAAGTGAATTAACCCCTTCCCTAATAAAAGTTTGAATCCCCGCTTTTCCCATTTTTTTTTAAATAAAATAATGTACAGTAATAAAAGTAATCATATGTGGTACCTCCGCATGCATGAATGTCCGAACTATTAAAATATAAGGTTCCTTTAACTGCACGGTTGATGGCGTAAACGTAAACACCAAAGTCCGAAAATGCACATTTTTACATCACTTTATATACCTACATAAAATGACACCTATATGAATTGGGTATCATTGTAACCGTATTGACCTACAGAATAAGGATAAGGTGTCATTTTTACCGGGAAGTGCATTGTGTAGAAACCAAAGCCCCCAAAAGTTACAAAATGGCGTTTTTCTTTTTTTTATTTCACCCCACAAATAAGTTTTTTTGTTGTTGTTGTGCAGCAAAATAAGGTTATAAAATTAGTGATGTCATTACAAAAGAACAATTGGTGATGCAAGAAAACAAGCCCTTATATGTCTGTAGGTGCAAAATTGAAATGTTATGATCTTTAGGAGGGGAGGAGGAAAAAAAAACGTAAATGCAAAAAAAAATTGGCCTGGTCCTTAAGGGGTTAAACTTAACGTATATAGAGAGAAAACAAAAGCTGCAACCTGATGGTGTGTATAGGATCTGTATATAGCGCAGTGTTTCCCAACCAGTGTCTCTGGCTGTTGCAAAACTACAACTCCCAGCATGCCCGGACAGCCAAAGGCTGTCCGGGCATGCTGGGAGTTGTAGTTATGTAACAGACTGAAGGATCCTAGTTGGAAAATACTGATGACTATAGCGAGACTGTGAATGGCGTTGTCTGCTCTGTTCACACATTGTACAGAAGTGATGACAGGATCTATAGCTAGATGGATTATAGTGGATCTAAAAGGACACTGCTGGGTAGTGTTAGACGGCTGGAGGTATTCACGTAGCGATCACGTTATATGAGTGAATAGGACATAAAGGCCTTCTGGAGTGCCATATAAATTATGGTTTAAATAAATAAAATTATAAAAATAATATTTATTATTGTTAATATTATTATTTATTTTATTAATATTATTTATAATAATTTATTATATTAATAATAAAACATTTGTATCTTAATATAATAATTAATAATTATTAATATAATAAATTATCAATAATAAATAATAATTATTATTTATAATTAATAATAATTATTTATAATTATTTATAATTATTTATAATAATAATGATAAATAATCATAAATAATGATACTAATCATTATAAATAAATAATCATTATTATTTATAATTATTTTTATATTATTTTAAATACGGGATATATATATATATATATATATATATATATATATATATATATATATATATACATACATACATACATACATACATACACACACACACACACACACACACATTACATATCTATATATTACACACTATATATTAAAAAAAAATGCATTTGACTATTACATTGAGCCCCAAAGGTCCAGTTTGGAGGATTGGCCTATAATCAGATACCGTAGGTCTGCAGACTATCCCGATATTCCCGAAGCCTCTCTGCAGACATCGCGCCCCCCGTCGCAGTGACGGCAAGGATGATGGCTACAGAAGCCATTGAAATCGTCTCGCTGCTCGGCTTTAGCTGCTGTCGTTTCCCTATTAATAAGCGGCGCCCTCCTTGCATTTTAATCAGTTTGTCGTGGCGGATTAACTCTTTCACAAACGATGAGTATTGGGGGGGGGACACAGACATAAAACATAAAACTAAGGGGGATCTAATTTTTAAGGGCGTTAGTGGAACAAGCCATGACCCTGACCCCACAGGAGCAGAGAGATCCTGGACTCGGCGACCATACTAGATCAGTGTAGCCGCGACCTGACCCAGAAAGCTCTGCTCAACCACCGTGGTAATATAAGCAAATCCGCTCCGTGCCTGGTCCGCTGCGGCAAATCACAGCGCAGCCCGGGACACAACAGTGAGGAATTAGAGGGATTAGCTAAAGGAAAGGGGGGGAGGCAGTCTGCAATATTTTGGGGGAGGGAAGGATTTACATATTTTTGCATACATTTTAAAGGAATGCTCCACCTTTACAGCTGACATAAAGAGGTGCATAGAACCTATTAGGGAATTGTTATTTCTGCATCTCTACAAAGTATACAGAACTCTACGTCACCTATTACAGCAACGTACCCCTGACTATCCAGCGAAACTACAACTCCCAGCATGCCCCACCATACCCGTGTCTCTCCAGCGGTTGCAAAACTACAACTCCCATTATGCCCAACCAACCCGTATCTCTCCAGGGGTTGCAAAATTACAACTCCCATCATGTCCCACCAATGCTTGTCTCTCCAGTGGTTGCAAAACTATAACTCCCAGCATGCCCCGCCGACCAGTGTCTCTCCAGGTATTGCAAAACTACAACTCCCATTATGCCCAACCAACCCGTATCTCTCTAGGGGCTGCAAAATTACAACTCCTATCATGGCCCAATAACCTTTGTTTCTCCAGTGGTTTCAGATTTACAACTCCTATCATGCCCCACCATACCTGTATCTCTCCAGGGTTTGCAAAACTACAACTCCCATTATGTTTTTTTGGAGTTGTAGTTTTGTAAATTTGCACAATTTTTTACAGCGACTTGGGAAAACAGCAGTAACATTTTATAGTTGTTTTGCAACCGCTGGAAAGTGTTTCCCGATCAGTGCGCCTCCAGCGTTTGCAAAACCACAACTCTCAGCATGCTCGGACAGCCGAAGGCTGTCCGAGCATGCTGGGAGTTGTAGTTTTGCAACAGCTGGAGTCACACTGGTTGGGAAACACTGCATTAGGGCATAAAGAGAGTCTTAATTTTGCAATAGCTGGAGAATATTGTACTATAGACTCTGTATAAATTAAGATTTAAGGATTTTGAGTATTTACACTTTTTTTCCCCCAAAGCCGGGTCACAGGAGCTGCCATCATAACTGGAGCACAGGGCTGGATTCAGGCCCAAAAGTATTCAATGGGATTATCCTTAAAGGGGTGGAAAACTTTTTATTTTAAATAAACTTATGCCAGAAAGTTAAACAGATTTGTAAATGACTTATATTAAAACATTTTTACCCTTCCAGTACCTGTTAGCAGCAGTATGCTACAGAGGAAATTCTTCTTTTCTTTTTGAATTTCTTTTGTCTTGTCCACAGTGCTCTCTGCTGACACCTCTGTCCGTGTCAGGAACTGTCCAGAGCAGCATAGGTTTGCAATGGGAATTTCTCCTGCTCTGGACAATTCCTGACACGGACAGAGGTGTCAGCAGAGAGCACTGTGGAAAAGACAAAACAGAAATTCAAAAAGAAAATAATTTCCTCTGTAGCATACAGCTGCTAGAAAGTGCTGGAAGGATAAATATTTTTTTAATAGAAGTATTTTACAAATCTGTTTAACTTTCTGGCATTATCTGATATAAAAATAAATGTTTTCCGCCGGAGTACCCCTTTAATCCCAATAATGGTGGAATCTTTAGTCCAGTCGTCCACAACCTGTGGCTCTACAGCTCCCAGCCTTCAAGTGTCAGGGCATACTGGGAGTTGTAGTTTCTCGACAGGCTACAGACTATAGATCAGTGATCTTCAACCTGTGGACCTCCTGATGTTGCAAAACTACAACTCCCAGCAATCCCGGACAGCCGTTGGCTGTCCGGGCATGCTGGGGGTTGTAGTTTTGCAACATCTGGAGGTCTGCAGGTTGAAGACCACTGCTATAGATAGTCTGGTTGTATGAGATTGTCTGAGCACACAGAAGGGGACCCAGATCTTATGCCGCCCGTCCGAGCCCCGTACGGTGAACAAATTATTTCCTATCACTCTCACTTAATCTTGTCGCATTTAAAGGACCCGACCTCTGAATATTTATAACAAGCCGCTAAGAACGGAAATGAAGCAGATGAGAATGACCCAATTATCTGAGCCCAGAGGAGAAGGGAAGGATTACAGCGGCGGACGGCGGGGGACACGGTCAGGAGCTGGAAATAATGTGAAGGCATCTGCCGAAAAATGAGGAAACGGCAACCGCCAAGGGTTAATAAAAACAGAAAGGGGGAGGAAGGGGGCACGAGATTAAGGGATGTGCCAACAACATGAGATGTAGGAAAGTGGTGTCCAACCTGTAGCTTTTTAGCTGGAGCAAAACTACAACTCCCAGCATGCCCCGACATCCGCATAAATATGTAGGGCAGTGGTTTCCAACCTGTGGCTCTCCAGCTGTTGCAAGACTACAACTCCCAGCATGCCCCGACACCACACATGTAGGGCAGTAGTGTCCAACCTTCAGCTCTCCAGTCGTTGCAAAACTACAACTCCCAGCATGCCCTGACATCAACATAACATGTAGGCCAGTGGTGTCCAACCTGCGGCACTCCAGTCGTTGAAAACTACAACTCCCAGCATGCACCAACATCAACATAACATGTAGGGCAGTGGTGTCCAACATGTGGCTCTCCAGCTGTTGCAAGACTACAACTCCCAGCATGCACCGACATCAAAACACACATGTAGGGTAGTGGTGTCCAACCTTCAGCACTCCAGTCGTTGCAAAACTACAACTCCCAGCATGCACCAACATCAACATAAGATGTAGGGCAGTGGTGTCCAACATGTGGCTCTCCAGCTGTTGCAAGACTACAACTCCCAGCATGCACCGACATCAACGTAACATGTAGGGTAGTGCTGTCTAACCTGCAGCTCTCTAACTGGGACAAAACTACAACCCCTACAATCCTTTCTGATGTCGGAGCATTCTGTGAGTTGTAGTGTTGACACAGTTGGGGAGCCGCAGGTTGGAGACAGATCTTTACCTGTTATCTTGTTATTCCGGCAGGAAGAATATAATGTATATGGTGGAGTTGGCTGATCGATGTCTCCTGTGTATGGAAACATTGGATGGATAATATTGTAGCCTGGAATAGCAGAATGTACCCTGCATCCGACATCAGACACGAGATGCCATGTTACGCCTACACTGGTGGGCACCGCTGCGCCCTTCATCAGCCTCTATGCAAAAATACATTCAGTATATTAGGATATAAGAAATACAGAGTTTGGATTCTTCTAGGCCGGAGAGACTTTATGTGACAGAGTTGGGGGGAGACCTGCTAAGTGACAATATCCTAAAAAGGAGAGAAGAAGGGGCAGCAATACCCTGTCCTGTAGTGCAGTGTTACGGCACAATTGTGCCTCCAGCTGTTGCAAAACTACAACTCCCAGCATGCCTGGACAGCCTTCGGCTGTCCAGGCATGCTGGGAGTTGTAGTTTTGCAACAGCTGGAGGCACACTGGTGGGGAAACACTACTGTAGTGTAATACAGCCTCTTCTAATGTATGGTCAGGCCAGTTTTTACTTTATAGCGCACGGCTACGGCGGCACCTTCATAGGCCGCGACTGCAGCCATCATGATAAGGATTTGGTGGAAGTCCCATAGACTTGCATGAGATTCTACCAAATTCGTTTACTGATCGCTGCAGTCTCGGGCTACAAAAGTGGCCCAAAAATGTAAACACTTTAAAGCTGATTATATGTATCAGACATGTGTTGACCAAGCCCACTTATCTAGGCAGGACCCGCCGACCAACCCCCCCCCCCTCGACGCCTAAGGGCGACCCCCCTCCCCCTCGACGCCTAAGGGCGACCCCCCTCCCCCTCGACGCCTAAGGGCGACCCCCCTCCCCCTCGACGCCTAAGGGCGACCCCCCTCCCCCTCGACGCCTAAGGGCGACCCCCCCTCCCCCTCGACGCCTAAGGGCGACCCCCCTCCCCCTCGACGCCTAAGGGCGACCCCCCTCCCCCTCGACGCCTAAGGGCGACCCCCCTCCCCCTCGACGCCTAAGGGCGACCCCCCTCCCCCTCGACGCCTAAGGGCGACCCCCCTCCCCCTCGACGCCTAAGGGCGACCCCCCCCCCCCCTCGACGCCTAAGGGCGACCCCCCCCCCTCCTCGACGCCTAAGGGCGACCCCCCCCCTCCTCGACGCCTAAGGGCGACCCCCCCCCTCCTCGACGCCTAAGGGCGACCCCCCCCCTCCTCGACGCCTAAGGGCGACCCCCCCCCTCGACGCCTAAGGGCGACCCCCCCCCCCTCGACGCCTAAGGGCGACCCTCCCTCCTCGACACCTAAGGGCGAACCCCCCCTCTACGCCTAAGGGCGACACGCCCCCCCAACGCCTTAGGGCGACATGCCCCCCCCGTGGACGCCTAAGGGCGACACGCCCCCCCAACGCCTTAGGGCGACATGCCCCCCCGTGGACGCCTAAGGGCGACCCTCCCCCCCGTGGACGCCTAAGGGCGACCCTCCCCCCCGTGGACGCCTAAGGGCGACCCCCCCCCCCCGACACCTAAGGGCGCCCGTCTGACTCACAGCAGATGATTGGGGGAGGGGGAGGAATGATATCCAACGCTTTGTTCTTGGGGAGAAAAGCAACCACTAAAAAGGTGTCTGGCAGCGGCTTTCTAGCTTCTCCTGAATACATGCAAGCTCAGCCATATGAAAAGCCTTTTGCTGGCCTAAGACGTAAACAAAAGAAAAAAAGAAAGAAAAAAGGGAGTAGTCTACAAGTTAAGAGTCTGACATCAGTCGTTATCACTGCAGGCGATCATGTGACACTGTCACGTGACTTCTTCTGTCACTGAGCTACGGCCACAACACAAATCAGTCGCCAATGACCACAACCATGTTGGCGCCTACACCCAGCTCCTCCAGAAAGCAATGAGGCTATCGCCCCCTATAGGAATGTTTACAAATACTGGGAACTGATTTAGGTAGAAATGTCCTTAATGAGGTCCCAGCTTTCCAAGGAACAGATAAAGAACAGTGCAGGATGATTTAGCCGACTCTTCATAGGGTGTTTTGGAAGGACACCTAAGTCTTTATGGGCGTCTTCACTCTGGATAGTGTCCCCGCTGTCACTCAGCTTTTCCAAGATGCAGAATTGAATGAATTCAGAAGAAGGTGATTTGTGTGATAATTCCTGAGCTGTGCGCCATTGTCTGCAGTAAAGCCGCTCGCACAGGAGCTGTAATCTGCCACGTAGCTCAGACGTCAGCGCTTATCAGCTGCCACAAATAGTTATATACACTGCAACAAACCCTCCGTGTCTGCGGATTATACTGTACATAGGTGACAGATTCCATGTGTCTGCGGATTATACTGTACATAGGTGACACAGATTCTATGTGTCTGCGGATTATACTGTACATAGGTGACAGATTCTATGTGTCTGCGGATTATACTGTACATAGGTGACAGATTCTGTGTGTCTGCGGATTATACTGTACATAGGTGACAGATTCTGTGTGTCTGCGGATTATACTGTACATAGGTGACAGATTCTGTGTGTCTGCGGATTATACTGTACATAGGTGACAGATTCTATGTGTCTGCGGATTATACTGTACATAGGCGACAGATTCTATGTGTCTGCGGATTATACTGTACATAGGTGACAGATTCTGTGTGTCTGCAGATTATACTGTACATAGGTGACAGATTCTATGTGTCTGCGGATTATACTGTACATAGGTGACACAGATTCTATGTGTCTGCGGATTATACTGTACATAGGTGACAGATTCTGTGTGTCTGCAGATTATACTGTACATAGGTGACACAGATTCTGTGTGTCTGCAGATTATACTGTACATAGGTGACAGATTCTGTGTGTCTGCAGATTATACTGTACATAGGTGACAGATTCTATGTGTCTGCAGATTATACTGTACATAGGTGACACAGATTCTGTGTGTCTGCAGATTATACTGTACATAGGTGACAGATTCTGTGTGTCTGCGGATTATACTGTACATAGGTGACACAGATTCTGTGTGTCTGCAGATTATACTGTACATAGGTGACAGATTCTGTGTGTCTGCAGATTATACTGTACATAGGTGACAGATTCTATGTGTCTGCAGATTATACTGTACATAGGTGACACAGATTCTATGTGTCTGCAGATTATACTGTACATAGGTGACACAGATTCTATGTGTCTGCGGATTATACTGTACATAGGTGACACAGATTCTGTGTGTCTGCGGATTATACTGTACATAGGTGACAGATTCCATGTGTCTGCGGATTATACTGTACATAGGTGACAGATTCCGTGTGTCTGCGGATTATACTGTACATAGGTGACAGATTCTATGTGTCTGCGGATTATACTGTACATAGGTGACAGATTCTATGTGTCTGCGGATTATACTGTACATAGGTGACACAGATTCTGTGTGTCTGCGGATTATACTGTACATAGGTGACAGATTCTGTGTGTCTGCGGATTATACTGTACATAGGCGACAGATTCTATGTGTCTGCGGATTATACTGTACATAGGCGACAGATTCTATGTGTCTGCGGATTATACTGTACATAGGCGACAGATTCTATGTGTCTGCGGATTATACTGTACATAGGCGACAGATTCTATGTGTCTGCGGATTATACTGTACATAGGTGACAGTTTCTATGTGTCTGCAGATTATACTGTACATAGGCGACAGATTCTATGTGTCTGCGGATTATACTGTACATAGGCGACAGATTCTATGTGTCTGCGGATTATACTGTACATAGGTGACAGTTTCTATGTGTCTGCAGATTATACTGTACATAGGCGACAGATTCTATGTGTCTGCGGATTATACTGTACATAGGTGACAGATTCCGTGTGTCTGCGGATTATACTGTACATAGGTGACAGATTCTATGTGTCTGCGGATTATACTGTACATAGGTGACAGATTCTATGTGTCTGCGGATTATACTGTACATAGGTGACAGATTCTATGTGTCTGCGGATTATACTGTACATAGGTGACAGATTCTATGTGTCTGCGGATTATACTGTACATAGGTGACAGATTCTATGTGTCTGCGGATTATACTGTACATAGGTGACAGATTCTATGTGTCTGTGGATTATACTGTACATAGGTGACAGTTTCTATGTGTCTGCAGATTATACTGTACATAGGTGACAGATTCCGTGTGTCTGCGGATTATACTGTACATAGGTGACAGATTCCGTGTGTCTGCGGATTATACTGTACATAGGTGACAGATTCCGTGTGTCTGCGGATTATACTGTACATAGGTGACAGTTTCTATGTGTCTGCAGATTATACTGTACATAGGTGACAGATTCTATGTGTCTGCGGATTATACTGTACATAGGTGACACAGATTCTATGTGTCTGCGGATTATACTGTACATAGGTGACAGATTCTATGTGTCTGCGGATTATACTGTACATAGGTGACAGATTCTATGTGTCTGCGGATTATACTGTACATAGGTGACAGATTCTATGTGTCTGCAGATTATACTGTACATAGGTGACAGATTCTATGTGTCTGCGGATTATACTGTACATAGGTGACAGATTCTATGTGTCTGCAGATTATACTGTACATAGGTGACAGATTCTATGTGTCTGCGGATTATACTGTACATAGGTGACAGATTCTATGTGTCTGCGGATTATACTGTACATAGGTGACAGATTCTATGTGTCTGCAGATTATACTGTACATAGGTGACAGATTCTATGTGTCTGCGGATTATACTGTACATAGGTGACAGATTCTGTGTGTCTGCGGATTATACTGTACATAGGTGACAGATTCCGTGTGTCTGCGGATTATACTGTACATAGGTGACAGATTCCGTGTGTCTGCGGATTATACTGTACATAGGTGACAGATTCTATGTGTCTGCGGATTATACTGTACATAGGTGACACAGATTCTATGTGTCTGCGGATTATACTGTACATAGGTGACAGATTCTGTGTGTCTGCGGATTATACTGTACATAGGTGACACAGATTCTATGTGTCTGCGGATTATACTGTACATAGGTGACAGATTCTATGTGTCTGCAGATTATACTGTACATAGGTGACAGATTCTATGTGTCTGCGGATTATACTGTACATAGGTGACAGATTCTATGTGTCTGCGGATTATACTGTACATAGGTGACAGATTCTGTGTGTCTGCGGATTATACTGTACATAGGTGACAGATTCTATGTGTCTGCGGATTATACTGTACATAGGTGACACAGATTCTATGTGTCTGCGGATTATACTGTACATAGGTGACACAGATTCTATGTCTGCGGATTATACTGTACATAGGTGACACAGATTCTATGTCTGCGGATTATACTGTACATAGGTGACAGATTCTATGTCTGCGGATTATACTGTACATAGGTGACAGATTCTATGTGTCTGCAGATTATACTGTACATAGGTGACAGATTCTATGTGTCTGCGGATTATACTGTACATAGGCGACAGATTCTATGTGTCTGCAGATTATACTGTACATAGGTGACACAGATTCTATGTCTGCGGATTATACTGTACATAGGTGACAGATTCTATGGAGTCTACACGACTTTACTTTTCCACATTCTTCAGGTCGTCTTTGCTGCACATTTTTTTGCTTTTTCCTTGGAGACATTTCCAGAGATTTATCAAAACCCGTCCAGAGGAAGAGCGGTGTCCATAGCAACCAATCACATCAGTTCTTTCATTTTTGAAAAGGCCTCTGGAAAATGAAAGCAGCGATCTGATTGGTTGCTATGGGCAACTCAGCTACTTTTCCTCTGGACGGGTTCTGATAAATCTCCCCCATTGTTCCCCGTCTCTTAGCCAAGACTCTACATATCCCAGGCACCAGGTCATCATGGATTGAGAATTCCATCCTGGCACCTAAATGTTCGTCAGCCTGAGCACCATCGGGATATAATGATTAGATACACCCAGCGGCTGATGTATCCCCTTTTAATCTAGGACTGAGCCACCTATGCCGAGGACACTGCTCTGTGCTGCCCCTGGTGGTGGCCTGTAGTAGATCCTCCCGCACTTACAGGCCAATTCCGGAATGCTATTGGAGGCCGTGTCCTGAGAGCGCCCTGCACCTCCTGGGAACTCTTGTTACTCTCCCTCCTGCTGCGCCTCCCGTCAGCCTCCCTCCTGCTGCGCCTCCCGTCAGCCTCCCTCCTGCTGCGCCTCCCGTCAGCCTCCCTCCTGCTGCGCCTCCCGTCAGCCTCCCTCCTGCTGCGCCTCCCGTCAGCCTCCCTCCTGCTGCGCCTCCCGTCAGCCTCCCTCCTGCTGCGCCTCCCGTCAGCCTCCCTCCTGCTGCGCCTCCCGTCAGCCTCCCTCCTGCTGCGCCTCCCGTCAGCCTCCCTCCTGCTGCGCCTCCCGTCAGCCTCCCTCCTGCTGCGCCTCCCGTCAGCCTCCCTCCTGCTGCGCCTCCCGTCAGCCTCCCTCCTGCTGCGCCTCCCGTCAGCCTCCCTCCTGCTGCGCCTCCTGTCACCTTCCTTCACACCAATCCTAGAATAGTGGAGTTCTGAATTCTGTGCGGAGATTGTGTGGTGTGAACTTATCCTAATGCTGAAAAAAAATCCATATGTCCAACCAGATACCCCTGAAACTGTGGCCCTCCAGCTGTTGCAAAACTGCAACGCGCAGCATGCCCAGACAGCCAACATATCTAGCGGTAGCGGAGGGTAGGTCCTGGCCTCAGTCAGTTGTGTGTCCTCTCAACCTGCAGGAGAAGCTGCCATCATGAGTGAGGGGGACAGTCAGGAGGAGAGCGCACTGCACGCAAGTATGCCGAGGCCTGCTGCTAGCTAACTGTGGGCTGAACCAATGTACAGTCACTACCTACAATAATGGATAGGTCCAATGAACTGTCCCAGCTGAATGTCAGCTAACTGTGGACCAAACCAATGTACAGTCACTATCTAAAATAATGGACTGATCCAATGAACTGCCCAGCTGTCAGTGAACTGTGGACCAAACCAATGCACAGTCACTATCTAAAATAATGGACTGATCCAATGAACTGCCCAGCTGTCAGTGAACTGTGGACCAAACCAATGCACAGTCACTACCTACAATAATGGACTGATCCAATGAACTGTCTCAGCTGTCAGCTAACTGTGGACCAAACCAATGCACAGTCACTACCTACAATAATGGACTGATCCAATGAACTGTCTCAGCTGTCAGCTAACTGTGGACCAAACCAATACACAGTCACTACCTACAATAATGGACTGATCCAATGAAGTGTCCCAGCTGTCGGCTAAATGTGGACCAAACCAATGCACAGTCACTATCTAAAATAATGGACTGATCCAATGAAGTGTCCCAGCTGTCGGCTAACTGTGGACCATACCAATGCACAGTCACTACCTACAATAATGGACTGATCCAATGAAGTGTCCCAGCTGTCGGCTAACTGTGGACCAAACCAATATACAGTCACTACCTACAATAATGGACTGATCCTATGAACTGTCTCAGCTGTCAGCTAACTGTGGACCATACCAATGCACAGTCACTACCTACAATAATGGACTGATCCAATGAACTGCCCAGCTGTCGGCTAACTGTGGACCAAACCAATGCACAGTCACTACCTACAATAATGGACTGATCCAATGAACTGCCTCAGCTGTCGGCTAACTGTGGACCAAACCAATGCACAGTCACTACCTACAATAATGGACTGATCCAATGAACTGCCTCAGCTGTCGGCTAACTGTGGACCAAACCAATGCACAGTCACTACCTACAATAATGGACTGATCCAATGAACTGCCTCAGCTGTCGGCTAACTGTGGACCATACCAATGCACAGTCACTACCTACAATAATGGACTGATCCAATGAACTGCCCAGCTGTCGGCTAACTGTGGACCAAACCAATGCACAGTCACTACCTACAATAATGGACTGATCCAATGAAGTGTCCCAGCTGTCGGCTAACTGTGGACCAAACCAATATACAGTCACTACCTACAATAATGGACTGATCCAATGAAGTGTCTCAGCTGTCAGCTAAATGTGGACCAAACCAATGCACAGTGAATCCCTACAATAATGGATCGATCCGACATAGCAGCACATAAGCTCATATCTAGAAAAGTGTTTTCCTAACAATGTGTCTCCAGCTGTTGCAAAACTACAACACCCAGCATGCCCGGACAGCCGTTGGCTGTCCGGGCATGCTGGGAGTTGTAGTTTTGCAACAGCATACAAGCTATTTGTGCGGATGATATAGGACAGCCGTTAGCTGTCAGGGCATGCTGGGATTTGTAGTTTAGCAACATCTGGAGGGCCACAGAAGAAGAAAAAAAAATCCTTCCCGACAACATCTGGCATCAGAATAAATCCCTGGATCAACAACCCTTGTCCAGAATGGAGTCACTCCTGACAATTGTAGCAAACCCTCAGCTGTCTGTATGTGTAATGGTAGAGTCGTCGGTCCCTGGATGTGAACTGTCTCACTCACGTACACCGACAGCAAGCAGAGATCTTTAAACTGGTAAATGAGAGAAACAACAGTGATGTGGCCATAGACAATGCAGGTTACGTGTGTTCTATCAGTGTAAGACACCAGAGAGTGCTGACAGGGGATCTAAGAATGAGAGATATTTATATAATAATAATAAACAAACAATCACTATTATTATTACGATTATTATTATACACCAGAGATCACTGACACCACCTGCGATCTGTATATATATACAGCACATGTTTTATAATACTATTATTATTATACACCAGTGACAGGGCAGGAGGAGAGAGCTGTGTGTATGTATGTATATGTGTGTGTGTGTGTATATATATATATATATATATATATATATATATATATATATATATATATATATATATATACACACACACACACTAACATTATATATATACACACACACACACTAACATTATATATATATACACACACAGCATATGTTCGATGTTACACACCAGTGGCATGCCATATAATGTTTGAGATATATATATATATATATATATATATATATATATATATATATATATATATATATATACTGTATATATCTATTTTAATACACACCAGTCTGTGTTATGGCCGGAGTTTATATACAAATGTAATTATAAGGCTCCTTTCACACTATAAAATCCTCCATTTTAAAGACCCGTTATAATACCATTAGATTCTATGGGATTTTTACTTTACCCATTTTATCCAGTCATAGTCTGTTATTAATACCGGGCAATGACGGGTTAAAACGGATAATGTAAAAATCCCATAGACTATAATGGGATTATGTAGCGGCTGCTTAACGGACGATTGTCAGGGTTTTCATAACGGGTCATTATAACGGATCTTTAAAGTGGAAGAATGTTATAGTGTGAACGGAGCCTAATACAATAACATATGGTCCATCCAGATATCAGCACTTGGTCGGCTGTTCTGTGGCATTATATATGAGGGATGTTATATGGAGTGTAAATACAGAGCCCAGCACCTCCCCCATAATATTACACACCAGGCTGATATATTATAGGACACCAGTGGTGGACACTATATGGCCGGAGCTGTATATCATATTACACACCAGGCTGATATATTTTGTGTTATGACACTTCAGTGTATCCTTGTCAGGCCTATGCAGTGCCCCCTCCTGGTATACTATATGTTGTTATTACACCCCAGACTGGTATACTATATGTTGTTATTACACCCCAGACTGGTATACTATATGTTGTTATTACACCCCAGACTGGTATACTATATGTTGTTATTACACCCCAGACTGGTATACTATATGTTGTTATTACACCCCAGACTGGTATACTATATGTTGTTATTACACCCCAGACTGGTATACTATATGTTGTTATTACACCCCAGACTGGTATACTATATGTTGTTATTACACCCCAGACTGGTATACTATATGTTGTTATTACACCCCAGACTCGTATACTATATGTTGTTATTACACCCCAGACTGATATACTATATGTTGTTATTACACCCCAGACTGGTATACTATATGTTGTTATTACACCCCAGACTGGTATACTATATGTTGTTATTACACCCCAGACTGGTATACTATATGTTGTTATTACACCCCAGACTGGTATACTATATGTTGTTATTACACCCCAGACTCGTATACTATATGTTGTTATTACACCCCAGACTGATATACTATATGTTGTTATTACACCCCAGACTGGTATACTATATGTTGTTATTACACCCCAGACTCGTATACTATATGTTGTTATTACACCCCAGACTGGTATACTATATGTTGTTATTACACCCCAGGCTACTGTACTTTACATTTTTACACTCCAAGCTAGTATATTATACTCCAGGCTGGTATATTACATGTAGTTATCCCCCCAGGTTTGTATATTACATGTTGTTATCCCCCCAGGCTGGTGTATTATACAGTTATTACACCCCAGGCTGGTGTATTATATGTTATTATAGTCCGGGCTGGTATATTACATGTTGTTATCCCCTGGCTGGTGTATTATACAGTTATTATAGTCCAGGCTGGTGTATTATACAGTTATTATAGTCCGGGCTGGTGTATTATATGTTATCCCCCCAGGCTGGTGTATTATATGTTATTATAGTCCAGGCTGGTATATTACATGTTATCCCCCCAGGTTTGTATATTACATGTTATTATAGTTCAGGCTGGTATATTACATGTCATTATCCCCCCAGGCTGGTATATTATATGTTATCCCCCCCAGGCTGGTGTATTATACAGTTATTATAGTCCGGGCTGGTATATTATATGTTATCCCCCCAGGCTGGTGTATTATACAGTTATTATAGTCCGGGCTGGTATATTATATGTTATTATCCCCCCAGGCTGCTGTATTATACAGTTATTATAGTCCAGGTTGGTATATTATATGTTGTTATCCCCCAGGTTGGTATATTACATGTTATTATCCCCTGGCTGGTATATTATTACACTCCAGGCTGGTATATTATACAGTTATTATAGTCCGGGCTGGTATATTACATGTTGTTATCCCCCCAGGCTGGTGTATTATACAGTTATTACACCCCAGGCTGGTATATTATGTTATTATAGTCCGGGCTGGTATATTACATGTTATTATCCCCTGGCTGATGTATTATACAGTTATTATAGTCCAGGTTGGTATATTATATGTTGTTATCCCCCAGGTTGGTATATTACATGTTATTATCCCCTGGCTGGTATATTATTACACTCCAGGCTGATGTATTATACAGTTATTATAGTCCAGGTTGGTATATTACATGTTATTATCCCCCCAGGCTGGTGTATTATATGTTATTATAGTCCGGGCTGGTATATTACATGTTGTTATCCCCCCAGGCTGGTGTATTATACAGTTATTACACCCCAGGCTGGTATATTATGTTATTATAGTCCGGGCTGGTATATTACATGTTATTATCCCCTGGCTGATGTATTATACAGTTATTATAGTCCAGGCTGGTATATTACATGTTATTATCCCCTGGCTGATGTATTATACAGTTATTATAGTCCGGGCAGGTATATTACATGTTATTATCCCCTGGCTGCTGTATTATACAGTTATTATAGTCCAGGTTGGTATATTATATGTTGTTATCCCCCAGGTTGGTATATTACATGTTATTATCCCCTGGCTGGTATATTATTACACTCCAGGCTGATGTATTATACAGTTATTATAGTCCAGGTTGGTGTATTATACAGTTATTATAGTCCGGGCTGGTATATTACATGTTATTATCCCCCAGGCTGGTGTATTATACAGTTATTATAGTCCAGGTTGGTGTATTATACAGTTATTATAGTCCGGGCTGGTATATTATATGTTATTATCCCCTGGCTGATGTATTATACAGTTATTATAGTCCAGGTTGGTATATTACATGTTATTATCCCCCCAGGCTGGTGTATTATATGTTATTATAGTCCGGGCTGGTATATTACATGTTGTTATCCCCCCAGGCTGGTGTATTATACAGTTATTACACCCCAGGCTGGTATATTATGTTATTATAGTCCGGGCTGGTATATTACATGTTATTATCCCCTGGCTGATGTATTATACAGTTATTATAGTCCGGGCTGGTATATTACATGTTATTATCCCCCCAGGCTGGTGTATTATATGTTATCCCCCCAGGCTGGTGTATTATACAGTTATTATAGTCCGGGCTGGTATATTATATGTTATTATCCCCCCAGGCTGCTGTATTATACAGTTATTATAGTCCAGGTTGGTATATTATATGTTGTTATCCCCCAGGTTGGTATATTACATGTTATTATCCCCTGGCTGGTATATTATTACACTCCAGGCTGATGTATTATACAGTTATTATAGTCCAGGTTGGTGTATTATACAGTTATTATAGTCCGGGCTGGTATATTACATGTTATTATCCCCCAGGCTGGTGTATTATACAGTTATTATAGTCCAGGTTGGTGTATTATACAGTTATTATAGTCCGGGCTGGTATATTATATGTTATTATCCCCTGGCTGGTATATTACATGTTATTATCCCCCCAGGCTGATGTATTATACAGTTATTATAGTCCAGGTTGGTGTATTATATGTTATTATAGTCCGGGCTGGTATATTACATGTTGTTATCCCCCCAGGCTGGTGTATTATACAGTTATTACACCCCAGGCTGGTATATTATGTTATTATAGTCCGGGCTGGTATATTACATGTTATTATCCCCTGGCTGATGTATTATACAGTTATTATAGTCCGGGCTGGTATATTACATGTTATTATCCCCCCAGGCTGGTGTATTATATGTTATTATAGTCCGGGCTGGTATATTACATGTTATTATCCCCCCCCCCCCCCAGGCTGGTGTATTATACAGTTATTATAGTCCAGGTTGGTATATTACATGTTATTATCCCCAGGCTGATGTATTATACAGTTATTATAGTCCAGGCTGGTATATTACATGTTATTATCCCCTGGCTGATGTATTATACAGTTATTATAGTCCAGGTTGGTATATTACATGTTATTATCCCCCCAGGCTGGTGTATTATATGTTATTATAGTCCGGGCTGGTATATTACATGTTGTTATCCCCCCAGGCTGGTGTATTATACAGTTATTACACCCCAGGCTGGTATATTATGTTATTATAGTCCGGGCTGGTATATTACATGTTATTATCCCCTGGCTGATGTATTATACAGTTATTATAGTCCAGGTTGGTATATTACATGTTATTATCCCCTGGCTGATGTATTATACAGTTATTATAGTACGGGCTGGTATATTAAATGTTATTATCCCCCCAGGCTGGTGTATTATACAGTTATTATAGTCCAGGTTGGTATATTACATGTTATTATCCCCAGGCTGATGTATTATATGTTATTATAGTCCGGGCTGGTATATTACATGTTGTTATCCCCCCAGGCTGGTGTATTATACAGTTATTACACCCCAGGCTGGTATATTATGTTATTATAGTCCGGGCTGGTATATTACATGTTATTATCCCCTGGCTGATGTATTATACAGTTATTATAGTCCGGGCTGGTATATTACATGTTATTATCCCCCCAGGCTGGTGTATTATACAGTTATTATAGTCCGGGCTGGTATATTACATGTTATTATCCCCCCAGGCTGGTGTATTATATGTTATTATAGTCCGGGCTGGTATATTACATGTTATTATCCCCCCCCCCCCCCCCCCAGGCTGGTGTATTATACAGTTATTATAGTCCAGGTTGGTATATTACATGTTATTATCCCCCAGGCTGGTGTATTATACAGTTATTATAGTCCAGGTTGGTATATTACATGTTATTATCCCCCCCCCCCCAGGCTGGTGCATTACACGTTATTACCCCCACTGCTCCTATGTGTCAGGCCTGTGCGCTGTCCCCTCCTCCCCCCGTTGTAGGCCGCAGCCTGGGGCTCGAGTTCTCACCTGGCGGCGGCGGAAGAGTCGAGGCTCTGGTCCAGCATGTCCATGTGTCGGGGCTCGGTCAGGGAGAGGGCCCCCCCCGGGTCAGGCTGAGCAGGGCCGGGGCCCGGGGCTGCCCGGGGAGGAGGAGGAGGCGGGAGGCCCGACGGATCTGATCACGGGGACAAACACACGGGTCATGTGAGGAGATCCCTTCCCTGCCTCTCCTGCACCGCCGCCGGGACACGTGAGGAGAAGGGAGGCGGGGAGAAGGAGCGAGAGCACCTCACACCGGAGCGGACAGCGGCACCGGGAACGAGCGGCACACGGGCGGGAGGAGCGGGCGGATCCCTCAGCTTAGGCGGCTGCTGCTGCTGTACTGGAGAGCGGGAGGGCAGAAACAGAGCGGGCGGGCCCGAGACACAAGAAGCAGCGCTCAAACCGCGAGCGGGCGGGCCCGACAAACACAAAGCTGCTGCTATAGAGAAGGCTGTGCGGGCGGGCGCAACAAACACAAATACTGCTATAGAGAATACAGGGCTGTGCGGGCGGGCGCCACAAACACAAAGCTGCTGCTATAGAGAAGGCTGTGCGGGCGGGCGCAACAAACACAAATACTGCTATAGAGAATACAGGGCTGTGCGGGCGGGCCCGACAAACACAAATACTGCTATAGAGAATACAGGGCTGTGTCAGAGCGGGCGGGCCCGACAAACACAAATCTACTGCTATAGAGAATACAGGGCTGTGCGGGCGGGCGCCACAAACACAAATCTACTGCTATAGAGAATACAGGGCTGTGCGGGCGGGCGCCACAAACACAAATCTACTGCTATAGAGAATACAGGGCTGTGCGGGCGGGCCCGACAAACACAAATCTACTGCTATAGAGAATACAGGGCTGTGCGGGCGGGCCCGACAAACACAAATCTACTGCTATAGAGAATACAGGGCTGTGCGGACGGGCGCCACAAACACAAATACTGCTGCTATAGAGAATACAGGGCTGTGCGGACGGGCCCGACAAACACAAATACTGCTATAGAGAATACAGGGCTGTGTCAGAGCGGCGGGCCCGACAAACACAAATACTGCTATAGAGAATACAGGGGGCTGTTCTGTATCGGAGCGGGCGGGCGCCACAAACATAAGAATGACAGTTCCAGTGAGCTCGCGCAGCCTCTGCCCACCGCATACTGCACTCAGGGAACTACGAGACAGATTTTATGTTTCACGTCTTTTTAATATATTTTTAGCAGTGGTCGGGACTTTTTTTTTTTTTTTTTAATATATATATTTGTTCTATACGTGGACGTAAATGTTATGGTTGTGTCAGAAGCGGTCGGTCGCTATTGCCGCTAACAGAAGAAAGCGACAAGGAGAGAGGGGGGAAAAAAAGTCTCTAAAAATCGCGTCCGCGAAAAGCGCCAAATAACGCGGGGTCGCGCATCAGTTTGAACAAAGACATTAAGTGGCTCCGCCCACATAAAAAAAAATGCTGTAGAGGGAGGCGGCGCGTGGAGCTGTCAGCTCTGCGTCATGTGACATGTCATTACCACGTGACGCCAAGCGCTTGTGAGGTGGAGGGAGTTCTCTGTCCAAGGTCCTAGTGCTCGTCGGCTATTACCCTTCCTGATCTCTATAGGGCCCTATTCACACCAAGGGAATCCGATTGCACTAAAACCAGGGGTCAAGTCCTGGGGGAAAAAGTGTAGGAACTCTTCCACTAAAGGGCTGGTCCTGCAGGACTCCTGCTTATGGGGATGGTGTTCTTGCTGTAGAAAAAGTGCATGACCTTAGTTCCCACGCGTTCCTGCAGGACTTGAGCCCTGACTTAAACACTTAGACAATTGTTTCACAACCAGGATGCTTCCAACTGTTGCTAAACTACAACTCCCAGCATGCCCGGACAGCCGAAGGCTTTGGTTGGATAGGGGATAAGATGTCTAGGGGTGGAGTACCCCTTTAAGCAGCTGTATGCTACAGAGGAAATTATTTTCTTTTTGAATTTCTTTTTTGTCTTGTCCACAGTGCTCTCTGCTGACACCTGATGTCCGTATCAAGAACTGTCCAGAGCAGGAGAGGTTTGCTATGGGGATTTTCTCCTGCTCTGGACAGTTCCTGATACGGACATCAGGTGTCAGCAGAGAGCACTGTGGACAAGACAAAAAAGAAATTCAAAAAGAAAATAATTTCCTCTGTAGCATACAGCTGCTTAAAAGTACTTATAGGGGTACTCCGATGAAAACTTTTTTTTTTTTAATCAATTGGTGCCAGAAAGTTAAACAGATTTGTAAATTATTTATATTAAAAAATCTTAATCTTTCCAGTACTTATTAGCTGCTGTATACTACAGAGGAAATTCTTTTCTTTTTGGAACACAGAGCTCTCTGCTGACATCACGAACACAGCTCTCTGCTGACATCACGAGCACAGTGCTCTCTGCTGACACCTCTGTCCATTGTAAGAACTGTCCAGAGTAGAAGCAAATCCCCATAGCAAACCTCTTCTACTCTGTGCAGTTCCCGAGACAAGCAGAGGTGTCAGCAGAGAGCACTGTTGCCAGACAGAAAAGAACAACTCAACTTCAGCAGCTGATAATTATTGGAAGGATTAAGATTTTTTAATTGAAGTAATTTACAAATCTGTTTTACTTTCTGTAGCCAGTTGATATAAGAAAAAAAGTTTTTTCCCTGGAATACCCCTTTAATGTCTCTGATTAAGCTGCATTGTCTATTGGAAGCCTGGGGAACGCATGGAGGGGGCGCGTTCGTAATTTTACCGCTTTGTAATTTTTTTTTATTTTTTTTTGCCTTTTTTAGATGTAAGTGAATATAAGTGTATGGAGGGGATGTGTGGGGAGGACATAACTGTATTACTAGCACAGGCTCATCCGCTGACTGCGTTTTCTTCCTTAGTCAGCAGGTTTGTATCCTCTTTCTAGAACAGCGTTTCCCAACCAGGGTGCCTCCAGCTGTTGCAAAACTACAACAACCAGCATGCCCGGACAGCCAACGGCTGTCCGGGCATGCTGGGAGTTGTAGTTTTGCAACAGCTGGAGGCACCCTGGTTGGGAAACACTCTCCTAGATGCTGTGATACCGTAGTGTGCAACAAAATGACATGTTGCTCTATCTCTCCCCCATTCTTTACAGGTCACCACTGCTCTATTAGGGCACGATGGCTCCAGTCTAAATGAGCAGTCTATTGTGAGTCACAGGTAGCCTTAAAGGGGTACTCCGGTGGAAAACTTTTTTTAATTTTTTTATCTACTGGTGCCAGAAAGTTAAACAGATTTGTAAATTACTTCTATTAAAAATAATCTTAATCCTTCCAGTACTTATTAGCTGCTGAATACTACAGAGGAAATGTTTTTCTTTTTGGAACACAGAGCTCTCTGCTGACATCATGAGCACAGTGCTCTCTGCTGACATCTCTGTCCATTTTAGGAACTGTCCAGAGTAGGAGAAAATCCCCATAGAAAACATATGCTGCTCTGGACAGTTCCTAAAATGGACAGAGATGTCAGCAGAGAGCACTGTGCTCGCGAATCAGCAGAGAGCTCTGTGTTCCAAAAAGAAAATAATTTCCTCTGTAGTATTCAGCAGCTAATAAGTACTGGAAGGATAAAGATTTTTTTAATAGAAGTAATTTACAAATCTGTTTAACTTATTGGCACCAGTTGATTAAAAATAAATATATATATAAAAAAAAAGTTTTCCACGGGAGTACCCCTTTAAATCCAATACCTGTATGATAACATACCCAGGCTGCTTGTTGTGTCCCAGCCATTGTCTGTCTGGGCATGCAGGGAGTTGCAGTTTTGCAACAGCTGGAGGCACCATGAAAGCTATTTGGAGTCTGGGGTAGCCAGAAATCTGGTATTTCAATCCCCCATACATTACACTGCAGTACTGATCATTGTGTCCAAAATCACAAGCTCACAAGGAGGTCAGTGCGTTAAAGGGGTACTCTGGTGAAAATCAATTTTTTTTTTTTAAATCAACTGGTGCCAGAACATTAAACAGATTTGTAAATGACTTATATTAAAAAAATCTTAACCCTTCCAGTACTTATCAGCTGCTGTATGCTCCAGAGGAAGTTGTGTAGTTCTTTCCAGTCTGACCACAGTGCTCTCTGCTGACACCTCTGTCCATTTTAAGAACTGTCTGGAGCAGGATAAGTTTTCCATGAGGATTTGCTCCTGCTCCGGACAGTTCCTGACATGGACAGAGGTGTCAGCAGAGAGCCCTGTGGTCAGACAGAAAATAAATTCAAAAAGAAAAAGAACTTCCTCTGGAGCATACAGCAGCTCATAAGTACTGGAAGGATTAAGATTTTTAAATAGAAGTATTTCTGGCACCAGTTGATTTAAAAAAAAAAAATGTTTTTTACCGGAGTACCCCTTTAAGAGCAAATTGGGGCATAAAGCTGCTTTCAGACATCTATACAAACTGCAAAACTCTACATTTAGGGTTTATTAACCATTTAACATCCGGGTAAAGATTGTGTAAGAGCCGTAAATATACAGCATTGGCCGCAAGCTACTGCGGTGTCCTGGAAATTGGGTCTTGGTCTCGTGAAGGCAGAGTCAGCAGAATGGATGTTCTAAGTGCAAAACCACATTAGAAATCTTTAGCGTTGGTAGCCCACCCATTTCCAGATACCCCTCCCTATTTTCATCTACTGGATGAATCGCACTACATTGTATGGGACCCAGCACCATGGGCCAGACACCGTTCTTCTTCAGGGTCCTGATCTGGATCCATTTGATTCCAGCAGGTGAGTTGTATGTGCAGGGGTGGGTTGGTCGGGTGGGGGTGACTGTGGTGTCGATGAATAGGATTTAATAGAAAGAGTTAAATTCTGATAATCCAGAATGTCAAGGAACTGTAGATTAACAGAATTTCTGGATAGACGTCACCTTGTTGGATGAATATGTCCTTATATCAGTACACATGAAGCTGGTGACCAGCACCCATAATACTGATGTGCTGAACACCTGATGCCGATCTGGCACCACTTTGCCAATTATCTGCATTGTTGCTGCAAAGTTTCAGGGTCTAAGTGACTTTATTGGTGAATGTTCTGGTCAGAAAACGTGGTGACACCTCTGATGTTTGGGTCTGGGGTAGCCATCAGGATGTAGACACCAACCTGGCGAAGAAGGAGAAGAAGACCTTCAACGATAAGCTATGGATGTCAAGACCTTGCTGGTGAATGTTCTGGTCAGAAAACATGGTGACACCTCTGATGTTTCGTCTTGAAGAAGAAGACCTTCAAAGATGCTATGGACCTAGAGACACATTCGAGATCTCTCACTGGAAACACCAATGGACAAAATATCAGAAAACCCAGGTTATAACATAATACAGCATGTATTATTATTATTATTCAGCGCTGCGGAATCTGTGTGCGCTATATAAATAAAGAATATTATTATGTATATGAAGAGATTGGAGAAATAGAACAAGCACCAACAAGATAGTCATAGTCTGAAGACCCAAACAAGTGTGTCATTGTGTGAAGATGGTCATGGTCCAAGAGAAAGAGGTATCTTCTTGTGATGTAGAGACCAACCTGATAGAGGTCATCATGATGTAGAGACCAACCTGATAGAGGTCATCATGATGTGGAGACCAACCTGATAGAGGTCATCATGATGTGGAGACCAACCTGATAGAGGTCATCATGATGTAATACCAACCTGATAGAGGTAATCATGATGTAATACCAACCTGATAGAGGTCATCATGATGTGGAGACCAACCTGATAGAGGTCATCATGATGTAGAGAACAACCTGATAGAGGTCATCATGATGTAATACCAACCTGATAGAGGTCATCATGATGTAATACCAACCTGATAGAGGTCATCATGATGTAATACCAACCTGATAGAGGTCATCATGATGTAATACCAACCTGATAGAGGTCTTCATGATGTGGAGACCAACCTGATAGAGGTCATCATGATGTAATACCAACCTGATAGAGGTCTTCATGATGTACAGGCCAACCTGATAGAGGTCATCATGATGTACAGACCAACCTGATAGAGGTCATCATGATGTAATACCAACCTGATAGAGATTATCATGATGTGGAGACCAACCTGATAGAGGTCATCATGATGTAATACCAACCTGATAGAGATCATCATGATGTGGAGACCAACCTGATAGAGGTCATCATGATGTAATACCAACCTGATAGAGGTCATCATGATGTACAGACCAACCTGATAGAGGTCATCATGATGTACAGACCAACCTGATAGAGATCATCATGATGTAGAGACCAACCTGATAGAGGTCATCATGATACAATACCAACCTGATAGAGGTCATCATGATGTAATACCAACCTGATAGAGGTCATCATGATGTACAGACCAACCTGATAGAGGTCATCATGATGTAGAGAACAACCTGATAGAGGTCATCATGATGTAATACCAACCTGATAGAGGTCATCATGATGTAATACCAACCTGATAGAGGTCATCATGATGTACAGACCAACCTGATAGAGGTCATCATGATGTACAGACCAACCTGATAGAGATCATCATGATGTAATACCAACCTGATAGAGATCATCATGATGTACAGACCAACCTGATAGAGGTCATCATGATATAATACCAACCTGATAGGGGTCATCATGATGTACAGACCAACCTGATAAAGGTCATCATGATGTACAGACCAACCTGATAGAGGTCATCATGATGTAGAGACCAACCTGATAGAGGTCATCATGATGTAGAGACCAACCTGATAGAGATCATCATGATGTAATACCAACCTGATAGAGGTCATCATGATGTAGAGACCAACCTGATAGAGGTCATCATGATGTAGAGACCAACCTGATAGAGATCATCATGATGTAATACCAACCTGATAGAGGTCATCATGATGTAAAGACCAACCTGATAGAGGTCATCATGATGTACAGACGTACCTGATAGAGATCATCATGATGTAGAGACCAACCTGATAGAGGTCATCATGATACAATACCAACCTGATAGAGGTCATCATGATGTAATACCAACCTGATAGAGGTCATCATGATGTACAGACCAACCTGATAGAGGTCATCATGATGTAGAGAACAACCTGATAGAGGTCATCATGATGTAATACCAACCTGATAGAGGTCATCATGATGTAATACCAACCTGATAGAGGTCATCATGATGTACAGACCAACCTGATAGAGGTCATCATGATGTACAGACCAACCTGATAGAGATCATCATGATGTACAGACCAACCTGATAGAGATCATCATGATGTAATACCAACCTGATAGAGGTCATCATGATGTAATACCAACCTGATAGAGGTCATCATGATGTAATACCAACCTGATAGAGGTCATCATGATGTACAGACCAACCTGATAGAGGTCATCATGATGTACAGACCAACCTGATAGAGGTCATCATGATGTACAGACCAACCTGATAGAGATCATCATGATATAATACCAACCTGATAGGGGTCATCATGATGTACAGACCAACCTGATAGAGGTCATCATGATGTACAGACCAACCTGATAGAGGTCATCATGATGTAGAGACCAACCTGATAGAGATCATCATGATGTAGAGACCAACCTGATAGAGGTCATCATGATGTACAGACCAACCTGATAGAGGTCATCATGATGTAGAGACCAACCTGATAGAGGTCATCATGATGTACAGACCAACCTGATAGTGGTCATCATGATGTACAGACCAACCTGATGGAGGTCATCATGATGTACAGACCAACCTGCTCTGCACTTTGTAGGTTCTTCACTTTGTATGTTCTGCTCTTTTTATGCTCTGCACTTTGTATGTTCTTCACTTTGTATGTTCTTCACTTTGTATGTTCTGCACTTTGTAGGTTCTGCACTTTGTAGGTTCTGGACTTTGTAAGTTCTGGACTTTGTATGCTCTGCACTTTGTTGGTTCTGTACTTTGTAGGTTTTTCACTTTTTATGTTCTGCACTTTGTAGGCTCTTCACTTTGTATGTTCTGCACTTTGTAGGCGCTTTACTTTGTATGTTCTGCACTTTGTTTATGTTCTGCACTTTGTATGTTCTTCACTTTGTATGCTCTGCACTATGTAGGTTCTGCACTTTGTAGGTTCTGCACTTTGTAGGTTCTTCACTTTGTAGGTTCTTCACTTTGTATGTTCTGCACTTTGTATGTTCTGCACTTTGTATGTTCTGCACTTTGTATGTTCTGCACTTTGTAGGTTCTGCACTTTGTAGGTTCTTCGCTTTGTATGTTCTGCACTTTGTATGTTCTGCACTTTGTAGGTTCTTCACTTTGTATGTTCTGCACTTTGTATGTTCTGCACTTTGTAGGTTCTTCACTTTGTAGGTTCTGCACTTTGTATGTTCTGGACTTTGTATGTTCTGGACTTTGTAGGCTCTTCCCTTTGTATGTTCTGTAGCAGGTGTAGTGGAAAATTGGACCGATCTTGGCGCTGGAACTCCAGAGTTCCAGCGCCAAGATCGGTTCAATTTTCCACTACACCTGCTACTATACTATACTGGGACAGCTTTCCTGACTCCAGAGGACTGAGGCTGCGGATCTGGCAATTACTACCATACCAAGCGCTTTAGGTGTTGTGCTCTGAGCACAACATCCTCCGGCGAGTTTAACCAAAAATACGTGTAAACTTTTAACCCTAACGTCCTTCACTAGGGGCGCAAATTCCCCTCTTTTTCTTTTTTCTTTCTATGCTTTGTATGTTCTGGACTTCTGTAGATTCTTCACCATGAATGTTCCTGACTATTGATTCTATTCTAGTATCCTTGTATAATCTTTACTATAGAGTACATGTTCCTGACTATGTACATTATGTTCTTCATGTAACCTCTTCTTGCCCCGTATTGACCCATTGTTTTTCACCCCAGGGATGTTTGATTTAAAAGTTCTCCAGTCCCCTCCGTCTCTGGTCGTCACTCAGGGTCAGCTGACCAAGCTGGGTTGCTTTTTCTCTACTGAATCTAATAGAAAGGGTGCGGTGACCTGGTATAAAGCTCCATTAGATGGGAACATGACCTCCCTTCAAGCCGTTCCTCTGAGAAACCGCTTCTCTCTTGCTCACCCCAAGACTTTTCTGAGTGAAGGAGACGCCTCGCTGGTCATCAGTAACATCACCTGGGAAGATGCTGGGATTTACTTCTGCAACGTGTGTATGTGGGAGAAGCCAGAGGAGCGAGGACCTGGGACCAGCCTCGTTGTGTACGGTAGGGGGAGAATTAACCCTTTATTACAGTATTTTCTGCCAATAATAAAGCATATAACCACGATTAGGATGCAAGTGCACTTTGCGGGTTTCATTACGAATTTTTTGCATGAAAAAAAAAAAAAAGAAAAGAGAACGAACATAGTGATTATGCGAAATTCGGGAATATAGGATGAATATTCGTTCAAATATTCGCAAAATATCGCAAATTCGAATACGGCCTCTGCTGCTCATCACTAAACCGGTTCCCTTATATTTTCTCTTCTCAGCTCATCCGTCACATCCAGAGATCTACCTGAAGGTATCCGCCACGTCACAAGAAGACACAGTCCTTACTTGCCGCACATCTGGCTACTACCCACCGGACATCGCGATAACTTGGCACAGCAATGACATTGACTTTCCCGATCCTAGACCTTTAGAGATATGGAAGTCAGATCACGGCAACTTTCATGCTGCCCGTTACCTTGTCTTACCGTCATGGTTTAAAACCAGCTTGCTGACTGTATCCTGCATTGTCCGTCACATATCTTTTCCAGCACCATTGTACGCCAACTACTCTCACGGTGAGCCTTGATGGTTTGATGTAATTGCAGCGTTTTGCCTGCAGATGGCAGTAAATCCTTTCGCATTCACGTATTCCAAATTTTTTATTTTTTTTGCAACGTTTGTTTTATGTTTTTTTTTATTCTAACGTTTTACGCTTTTATTCTCTAGATCCGTCTCAGTCTGGCGTGAGCGGATATCGGCTCGTCGAATATCTGAACGTTCTTAAAATAGCGCTGATACTTGGCCTTACCATCAGCATTCTTCTGACAGGTAAAGATGCTTTCAGCCATTTCTTTATTAAATCTGGTCCCGGGAAAGCTGGATCATCCTTTATAGATATTTCCACTCAGCTTTCCGGGCTCCTGATTGGCCGGGATGCACCTCTCGCTTGCATATTTCTTGGTAGCAGATTTGCCATTTTGACCCATAGTCTATATTTCATGTTATGTTTTATTTATTTATTTATTATTTTTTTTTATTCCTAGTACAAAAGAGATGCAAAAACAAATGAGAAGAATAAAGATCCGACATATATTCAGTACTGAGGTAAGTTCACCTACATAATAGATAAAGTGACGGATAATAAAGTGAAGCACCGCCGGCTCTATAGTCGGCAGACATCTTTACTGTATACTATTGCGCTGCTACCTGGAAACCATCAGCAAGAAGAATAGATCCTCCTGAGAGAAGATATTTATTTAAAAATAAGAATTTGGGATCCCCACCTATAGAGATAATAGGCGGAGGGGGTAGTCATGTCCATATGGCAGTGTTTTTCAAACAGGGTGCCTTCAGCTGTTGCAAAACTACAACTCCCAGCATGCCCGGACAGCCTTCGGCTGTCCGGGCATGCTGGGAGTTGTAGTTTTGCAACAGCTGGAGGCACCCTGTTTGAAAAACTCTGCCGTTTGGGGTTATAAGAACAGTTCACATGAGAAAGTATTGGATTTTTTTTTTATAGAAGTAATTTACAAATCTGTTTAACTTTCTGGCACCAGTTGATTAAAAAAAAAAAGTTTTCATCGGAGTACCCCTATTAGTACTTTTAGTACTTTTAAGCAGCTGTATGCTACAGAGGAAATGATTTTCTTTTTTTTATTTCTTTTTTGTTTTTGTCACAGTGCTCTCTGCTGACACCTCTGTCCGTATCAGGAACTGTCTAGAGCGCAGGAGAAAATCCCCATAGCAAACCTCTCCTGCTCTGGAAAGTTCCTGATACGGACATTAGGTGTCAGCAGAGAGCACTGTGGACAAGACAAAAAAGAAATTCAAAAAGAAAATAATTTCCTCTGTAGCATACAGCTGCTTAAAGGGGTACTCCACCCCTAGACATCTTATCCCCTATCCAACCAAAGCCTTCGGCTGTCCGGGCATGCTGGGGGTTGAAGTTTTGCAACAGCTGGAGGCGCCCTGTTTGAAAAACACTGCCGTGTGGGGTTATAAGAACAGTTCACATGAGAAAGTATTGGATTTTTTTTTATAGAAGTAATTTACAAATCTGTTTAACTTTCTGGCACCAGTTGATTTAAAAAAAATAAAAAATAAAGTTTTCACCGGAGTACCCCTATAAGTACTTTTAGTACTTTTAAGTAGCTGTATGCTACAGAGGAAATTATTTTCTATTTTTTATTTCTTTTTTGTTTTTGTCACAGTGCTCTCTGCTGACACCTCTGTCCGTATCAGGAACTGTCTAGAGCGCAGGAGAAAATCCCCATAGCAAACCTCTCCTGCTCTGGAAAGTTCCTGATACGGACATTAGGTGTCAGCAGAGAGCACTGTGGACAAGACAAAAAAGAAATTCAAAAAGAAAATAATTTCCTCTGTAGCATACAGCTGCTTAAAGGGGTACTCCACCCCTAGACATCTTATCCCCTATCCAACCAAAGCCTTCGGCTGTCCGGGCATGCTGGGAGTTGAAGTTTTGCAACAGCTGGAGGCACCCTTTTTGAAAAACACTGCCGTGTGGGGTTATAAGAACAGTTCACATGAGAAAGTATTGGATTTTTTTTTATAGAAGTAATTTACAAATCTGTTTAACTTTCTGGCACCAGTTGATTTAAAAAAAATAAAAAATAAAGTTTTCACCGGAGTACCCCTATAAGTACTTTTAGTACTTTTAAGTAGCTGTATGCTACAGAGGAAATTATTTTCTATTTTTTATTTCTTTTTTGTTTTTGTCACAGTGCTCTCTGCTGACACCTCTGTCCGTATCAGGAACTGTCTAGAGCGCAGGAGAAAATCCCCATAGCAAACCTCTCCTGCTCTGGAAAGTTCCTGATACGGACATTAGGTGTCAGCAGAGAGCACTGTGGACAAGACAAAAAAGAAATTCAAAAAGAAAATAATTTCCTCTGTAGCATACAGCTGCTTAAAGGGATACTCCACCCCTAGACATCTTATCCCCTATCCAACCAAAGCCTTCGGCTGTCCGGGCATGCTGGGAGTTGAAGTTTTGCAACAGCTGGAGGCACCCTTTTTGAAAAACACTGCCGTGTGGGGTTATAAGAACGGTTCACATGAGAAAGTATTGGAATATGGCGGAGAGGAGAACATTGAACACACTGGGGGAGATTTAACAAACCTGCGCAGAGGAAAAGTTGCCCAGTCGCCCATAGCAACCAATCAGATCGCTTCTTTCATTTTTAACATTGTCTCTGCAAAATGAAAGTAGTGATCTGATTGGTTGCTATGGGCGACTGTAAAACTTTTCCTCTGCGCAGGTTTTGATAAATCTCCCCCATTGAATGTCTACATATTGGACGATTTTTCTTGTTATTTTCTTCCTTATCCGATATCCTTCTTTTGCAGTCCTATAAATCTCCTTCCAAAATGTCTTCCGGCAGCACCAGGACCCGGAATCCCGTATTAACTGCACTTTTGGTTGTCGTCATGTGATTACGTATTAAAGATTAGACTATGGGTTAGTTCACACTACGGAATCTCCAGAATTCCCTTTGATCTCTATGGGGGAGATTTATCAAATCCTGTCCAGGGGGAAAAGTTGCTGAGTTGCCCATAGCAACCAATCAGATCGCTTCTTTCACTTTTGAAAAAGGCCTCTGGAAAATGAAAGAAGCGATTTGATTGGTTGCTATGGGCAACTCAGCAACTTTCCCCCCTGGACAGGTTTTAATAAATCTCCCCCAATGTGATTCTAAAGCTCAGTTCACACTACAGAATTTCCGTATTCCGATGCAATATTGGATCCGGTCGGAAGATTGAATCAGAATCTGAGCAGCCACCCCCATAGTGCTCCTGACGACTGGCAGCAAGTCCCGAGGGCATTTGAGCATGCTTCCCCCGCAGCTGCCTGTTACCCTGAGCCTCGGGCACGCTCAGATATCATCTGGTCTGTGCTCAGAACAGCCATGGGCACCTGTTGGCATTGCCAGGCAGCTCTTGCTCTACCCCCATAGACTACCAGCCCCATAAACGTCCTGATCTCTGGGCACAGCGATAAAAAGATGGATCGTTTTGAATCCCCCGCCCCAGCAGCCGCCTGTCACATGACATGCTGCTGCTATCAGGCCTGGTGCGAGGATTTCCGCCACCCTAGGTGAAACCTAATTTTAATGCCCCTTGACCCCGCCCATTGGCTCTTCCCGGTGTATGGAGGCGCACGCGTTGTCAGGATGTTGGATGGACCTGGGCTTAGTGATTGCCCCTGTCTGCCTCTGAAGTGACGCTGCACTCCTCCAGCAGGCGGAAAAATGCTGATTATTATAGTACAGGTGGGGGGTAGGTAGCGTGGCGGGGTTTTGCTTGATGGGCAGGTGTTTCAGATGGGCAGGTGCTTCAGATGCTGGCTAACTTTATTACAACAGGCAGAACGGTGCCCCCATCAAGATGGCGCTCTAGGCGGCTGTCTATTTTGCCTAGAGGAAGAACCGGCCTGGTTGTTATCAGGTCTATTTAGTTCCGAAAGCTCTGATTGCGCTGCTGGGGTTGGCCATGCTCCCTCGTGACGTCCTGCCCCCTCAATGCAAGTCTATGGGAGGCGGCGTGACGGGCACCACGCCCCCTCCCATAGATTTGCGACACGAAAATTAGTGCTGATGTCCCCTTATGTCTGCTCCAGTATCATGGAATAATGAGGGCACCAATTCAGGAGGAATTCAGGGAGGCAATTTTCCTCGCTGAATTCTGTAGTGTGAACGAACCCTAAAGAAATTTTCTTACTGAATTTCCACAGTGGGTCTGCGCCGTTCACCATGCTCTGGAATCTGCGCCTATGTCCGTGGCAATTTAAGCACCATTGAAAATAAACCCCCGGTGGAATCCGATTCCACTGCGGAACGTTTGACGTGTGAACGAGGCAGCGTAATTTCATAGAATCTCTGTAGTGTGAATGAGGCCTAAGGCGGAGAGTTATCAAACCACGGGGAAGAGTGGAGCAGTTGCCCATAGCAACCAATCAGATTTCAGCTTTCATTATTCAGAGGCCTGTTTAAAAATGAAAGCTGGAATCTGGTTGCTATGGGCAACTGCACCAATGATCCTCTGCACAAGGTTTGATAAATCTCCCCCTCAATGTTTATATTCTGTAATGGCCACTGCGGATGCCTGTGTTATCTAATATGGCCACTTTAGCTTGATGTGATGCCAAAATATTCAATAAAAGTGTTTGAAATCAAAGCTTTGGACATTCCTGTCACATGCAAAACTTTATGCCCCATGATATCTGTAATGTCCGTTTATTTGTTTTTGTATTTTTCTGTTTAGGTGTGTATTCACACACTAGTTTGTTCAGAACAGTTTGCTTTTCCACCTGGATAGGGAATAGTTAATGCTCTGAGCGAATGAGAACTCGGGTGGAGTTATTTAGCCAGAGTAATCCTGCATACTGGTGCTGGTTATTCAGTGCAATACTATGATGTCTGTTAGTTTTATGCCACCGTGTCTGTTTGTGCAAAACCCTTCCATGTCTGCTTGAGCTTGCACCTTGTATTTATCTTGTGATATTATCTGAGTTTTATCCATGGTTAAATATTTTTGTTCATTGTAGCTTTTAGTCTGTGTTACATTTGTCGGTTTTAAGATTATGTCTGTTCAGCTTTTTCGGTGTTCACACTGTGTCTGAGTCTAGTTTTATACCCTGTTTCTGTATGTTATATTCTTGTTCGGTATGCTGGAGTCTATTCAGACTCATCCAGTTCTAGTTTGTATGTTCTGTGTCCCAGTGTGAACAGTGTCCTTTATTTATATCCTGTTTGGTTTATCCAATCCTTTGTCCTTTGTACTTGTACCTGTATGTGAACAGTGTTCTATTTTACCCGTTCAGTTTTAGTGTTTTGGCTCTCAGTTCTTCCGCTATCCCCTTCATCTCCTGGATTCTGCTGTATACTCATATCATGCCTAGTCTTTTTATCATGTCTGCCGTTTATCTCATATCCGATTTTGTGAACTGTTTGTTAATTCAGTATATTCTGTTTGTGAGTTATATTCTGCATTGTTAGTATTTGTATTCTGTCTGGTATATCTGGATATGTAGTAGTTTTCCGTTTCTGGCCTGTGACTGACTATGTTTATTATTTGTTTTTACGCCACTGCACTCTAGCACAGGAAGGGACCGGCTCACAGTTGTTGACTCACCGTTTAGGGTGAGTGGGCAAGTAGGCTGGGAAAGCGGTTTTGGGGTCAGTTTAGGGCTCTCTTCCTGTCCCCCCTGTTGGTCCTTGACAATATCCTAGCAGCCGGGAACATGATGGGAGTTTTGCAGCATCTGAAAAGCCAAAAGCTTGGGGAACACTGCCATAGATGATACTGTAGAATTTATAGAGCGCCCCCAACAGGCTGAACAAAAATGTAAACGATAATCTCTTACTTTAACACTTTGTAATTTCTATGGCCCAAAATTCTGCGCTGATCATTTCCTTACTATATCTTTGTAGCAGTCCGAGCTTCTGTTTTTTCTAATACAGAGTTCCAAATGCCCTGCTGTGATATAGGAGAAGAATTATGCATTAGTCTCCTCAATCTCCCTAAATCTTTCAATAAAGTTATGTAAGTATATGTGTGTATGAGAGGGAGATGGTGATGAAGCTGTAGGGGCTGAACAGCGGTGATGACATCACTGAGGGGGAGGGGCTAGAGCTCAGAAACAAGACCCAGCCACGCCACAACAGAGGATGATACATTGTCTTGGGAGAGAGTGAGGAGTCAGGATCTGCTTAGACAACACCACACTGAAAATAAGAGGACTACACAACTTCCTGTCAGGAGAGAGGAAGGAGCTGGTGAACTGCAGAGTCAACACTATACTAACATTGAGAGGACTACACAACTTCCTGTCAGGAGAGAGGGAGGAGACAGGAGCTGCTGTTAAAACCTTACACTGACAATGAGAGGACTACACAACTTCCTGTCAGGAGAGAGGAAGGATCTGGGAAGCTGGAGACATAACCAGACCAACAATGAGAAGACTACGCAGCTTTCTGACAGAAAAGAGGGAGGAGCCAGGAGCTACTGAGAACATACCACACTCTCAATGAGAGGACTACACAACTTCCTGACAGGACTATTTCTAACAAAAACATGCTGAAGCCAGTAGAATTTGTGATAACACTATTTTGGTAAGTTATATATGTTTGGTTAATAAAGTTTTCTAATACAGGAATACCCCTTTTACCTTAGGGGGGAAATGTTCTGTAACTTCCATGAATCAGTCGGCAGCTGCTCCCTGGTAAGTGAATTGCAATGTGAAATCTAATTTTCGGCCTGTGTTCCTGGTGTAACAAATTCAGAGCGATGTCCACGCTGAGGCTGAGGTCACATTAAAAGACAATAAGAGGCCGGAGAGACGAAAACAATATTTCTGAATTTGTCCGGTAATGTAATAAGTTTCTAATTCACCTGTTATAAAGTAAAACAAAAGGTGAAACAGATGTAGGATACTAAGAAGTGTGCATAGGGGCGACCGTACCACGTCCCGCTCACACAATGCTCCGCGTGTAATATATTAGCAAGGCGATGGAGCATTATTTGTCTGTCATACATCATATTCCAAGGATAAATAATTTCACACTGGCCTCTAGAGGGCACACAATTTATACTGCCTGTTTAGTCGTGCTGTGTATACCGTGGGTGGAGCTTTAATGACTTAAAGGGGTTATCCAATAATAGGTAATTTCCCTAATTACCTGTCATCCAGTAATTGACCAAAGATCCGTGCTTGTGTTGGTGGCAAATGGCCGTGTCTGGTTTCCCCATAACACTGCTGGCTTGTTTGTGTGAACTGGCTATGTCCTGTTTCTGTGCCCTCCCTCCAACTACAGTCCCATAATCCCTTATTTCTAGGTGGGAGGTGACTTCTCTCCCTCCCACACATCAACCACCCCACCCATTGCAGCACAGCTAGGCTCCCTTCCATACTGTGCTGTGCTTGAAATTACAATACCCTGCAGCCCTGGGGAAAATGATCTCCCTCCCACTCAGCAGTTGCTTCGCTCAGTGAAGTACTGCCATGCTCCTTTTCAACACCTGACTAGTAATGTCTCGGGCCACACTGCAAGCTGGATCTTGTTTGGGAGGCGCAGTATTGTGTTTTTAAAGAGGAAATCCAGCAAAAATCTCCAGAATGGACCCTAGTGCTCAGTGTGGAGAACGTGCGGCAGGCTCCATTCATTTCTATGGAAGCGCCAAAAAGACCAAAGCACAGCTCTCGGCCATCGGCTCTCCTATAGAACTGAATGGAGCGTGTGCCATCTACTGGTAAAAAACACATGCTCCTCACTCATAATGCCGAGGTCCACCCCCCCCCCCCCCCGCAATCCTATGTATAGGGGATGAGTTAATTTTTGCTGGAGTTCTCCTTCAATAACAATTTAACAATCACAAGAGAACGTTCCATTGCCAAATTAGTGGCTTTATTACACATAATATTATTATATTATCACCTATGAAACTACATTTCCTAGATATGGTAATGCAGGATCCACAATGGTGAAGGCACAGTCTATCCTAGGTCATGGCCTAGCCAAATTTAGGCATCCTTGGAGGGCAATAATCCCAATTTGTCATTTTTGTAATGTATAGAATGTAATTTCCGTAGTCTGAATGACTTCAATGGAACATATAGGGGCCTAGCACATAAGGTGGTCAAAGAAGACAATGTCGTTGGGTGACACTGTGACTAATGGCTTTATGAGGCTTCTATGGGCCAAAGGTCTCAGGTGAACCCCATTGTCCTATTGGTGGTGGGAGATGTTCCACTCATTATGGCCACTCTTCATTCTGCTTTACGGGTGCAGATAATAGCCAGGCCTCCTGTTGCGTTATTGTACGGTCAGGTGTTGGTTCCTCTATGGAGAACCATGGCAAACTCCAACGTGAACTCAGTCTTAATACAATATTATGGGCCAACCATCGTCACATGTTGAAAACACAACAACTCGACAAAAAATAAAATGTTCAAGTCCAATAAATAAGACATCAAGGCCCATACTTTGAGCTGTATATCTGGCTGTCCGAAATATGCGGCTGACTCAGTTTTATGCTCTGCCTGTCCATCATCCTATGTAGACCTGGGCTAGGATGGCAGAAGTTCAGCTTCTTCAGGCAACATCTGCAAGAGTGCTGGACGGCATTGGAAGAGAAGTAGAAGATGACGGGGTCCAGACTGGCGTTGAAAGTACTTAAGAGCAAAGCCTTTTCCCTCCACTCCAAGTTCCTCTTCAGGACAAATCCAATCAAGTGGGAGACGTTGTAGGGGGCAAAACAAATGGCAAAAACGCAGAGAGTGGTGAGGACCAGCCCAATGGCTCGCTGCTTCTTGTCCTTGTGGATGTGCGGAGAAGATACCAGGATCCTGATGAAGCTTCCGTAGCAGAAACAGGTTATGAGGAAAGGAAGGCAGAACAAGAGAAGTCCCAGCTCTAGACGAAACGGCAGCAGGACTTCCAACTGCTTCTCGGTGAAGTTATCGTAACAAATGAACTTATTACTGCTGACGTTGGAGACTTGTTGGTACTCTGTGATGTAGACGATGCTACAGTGGGCAAATGAACAGACCCATAGGAAGCCACTGATGGCCACTGCGTAGCTTGGCTTGCGATAGAGTTTGTACTTGAGGGGGAAGGCTACGCCAAGGTACCTCTCCACACTGACCGCTGTCAGGAACAAGGTGCTGGAGTAGATGGTGCTGAAGTAGAAGAGACCGCTGAGCGGGCACAGGAAGGAAGGCATGGACCACCGGCCTTGTAAGACCTCCGTTACCTTGAAAGGCAGAAAAGCCAAGAACGATAGGTCAGATATGGTCAGGTTGAAGAGCAGGATGGCATTGGGCGTAGCTTTGATGCGTAGCTTCCGAATGAGGGCATGCAGTGCGAGGAGGTTGGCAGGAAATCCTGTGACAATCGTTATAATGTATATAGCCAAGTACATGTATTTATCTTCTGCTGCTGGTGCCATGGTGACTTCATAATCTCTAGGTAAAATAAGAGAAGAACAAGTCAGTGTTGTCCACAAGCAATGGACCAAGACCAAGTCCCATCCAAATCCAGAGCTGGTTCAAGGATTTTTTTTTTACACCCTAGGCAAAAGCTAAATTTGCCACCCCTTGACCCTGTTCATTGGCTCTGCACTTTGACATGCCCCACCTTACTACTAGGGTGACACACTGTAACAAACCTCCTCCTCATGTAATCTCCTTACTACTGGCATGACCCACTGTAACAACCCTCCTCCTCATGTAATCTCCTTCTACTGGGGTGACACACTATAACAAACCCCCCCTCCTCATGTAATCACCTTACTACTGAGGCGACACACTGTAACAGACTACCTCCTCTGTATATACATGAGAAGGTTTGTTACAGTAGTAAAGAGATTATATACAGAGGAGGTAGTCTGTTACAGTGTGTCGCCTCAGTAGTAAGGTGATTACATGAGGAGGGGGGGGGTTTGTTATAGTGTGTCACCCCAGTAGTAAGGAGATTACATGAGAAGGAGGTTTGTTACAGTGTGTCACCCCAGTAGTAAGGAGATTACATGAGAAGGTTTGTTACAGTAGTAAAGAGATTAATCTCCTTACTACTGGGGTGACACACTGTAACAAACCTCCTTCTCATGTAATCTCCTTACTACTGGGGTGACACACTGTAACAACCCTCCTCCTCATGTAATCACCTTACTACTGGGGTGACACACTGTAACAAACCTCCTCCTCATGTAATCTCCTTACTACTGGGGTGACACACTGTAACAACCCTCCTCCTCATGTAATCTCCTTACTACTGGGGTGACACACTTTAACAAACTCCTCCTCGTGAAGGCGCGCGATGTCAGGATGCTGGACGGATCTGACCTGCCTGTTTGCCTCTGAGGTGGCTCTGCCCTTCTCCAGCAGGCTGATATTATGGTACCGGGAGGGGGGGCTACTAACTTTCTTGCAGCGGGCAAAGCAGTGCCCCCGTCAAGAGGACACTCTAGGCAGCTGCCTATTTTGCCTAGAGGCATAACCGGCCCTGTCCGAATCCAAAGGTGACCATACCACTATTCCTTATTTGCAGTGGTCCTGAGATTTGGGCTCCCATCAGTAAACCATTGATGACCAAACACTTCCATAAACCCCCATATATAGGCTCAGTTGGCTTGGCTAAACTTGCACCATTCCTTCTTCCCGATCCTTCCTTTACCCAAACATCTTTCATCGAGAGAGATGTCGGGACACCGCCATATACTTTAGATCAGTGGTCTAAAATGTGGCCCTTCAGATGTTGCAAAACTTCAACTCCCAGCATGCTCGGACAGCCAACAGCTGTCCGGGCATACTGGGAGTTGAAGTTTTGCAACATCTGGAGGGCCACAGTTGGCGCCCACTGCATCAGATGATTGTCCAGTGAAATTGTTGGGTTTGGGCAATGTTCATCTAATGTGTACGAGCACTGTAAGATCTAAAGTACAGAGTGCAGAGTTGGGGGCATGACCTTATTACATTAAGGAAAGACATCAGAAAGAACGAGGCCAAGAGTTGCCCTGCCCTTTCTTCCCACAACGTGGTAGGACAAGTGTCCCTTCTGTTACAGAAGTACGCATTCTGAAATTCCTCGTAGTTCACATTTTGATTTAAAAATGAAACGTGATATGATCTCTGGAGGACCTTTTTTTTAATTTTTTTTTTAGGATTCTTTAGTTTCCTTCCTTGGATTAAACAAGATCCTGTTCACAGGGAAAATGCTTAATTGTAAAAGGAAGCACAAATTACGTAGCTGACCACCGAGCCAATAACCGGAGACATCAAGAATGAGGGGCTTGTGGGACTTTAACACTCACGGTCGATCCTTAGTATAGGTTGGAGATGGTCTGACGTCTGGGACACTTCATGGTTTAAATAGGCACAGTGGCTCAACGGTATGAGTGCCTATGCCTGGTACTGCAACTGTAGGCTCAGTCTACAGACCTTATCACTCCTCTCCTGAACTTTCTTCTTAAGTGATTTATAAACAGATCAGATCTGGCCACAGATCAGCTTACTGGTAGTGATGGGCACAGGGTTGAGGTGTTGGTGTAGTGATGGGCGCAGAGTGGAGGTATTGGTGTAGTGATGGGCACAGGGTGGAGGTATTGGTGTAGTGATGGCCGCAGGGTGGAGGTATTGGTGTAGTGATGGGCGCAGGGTGGAGGCATTGGTATAGTGATGGTCACAGGGTGAAGGTATTGGTGTAGTGATGGGCACAGGATGGAGGTGTCGGGGGAGTGATGGGCACAGGATAGAGGTGTCGGTGTAGTGATGGGCACAGGGTGGAGGTGTCGGTGTAGTGATGGGCACAGGATAGAGGTGTCGGTGTAGTGATGGGCACAGGATGGAGGTGTCATGGTAGTGATGGGCATAGGATGAAGGTGTCAGTGTAAGGATGGGCACAGGATGGAGGTGTCGGTGTAGTGATGGGCACAGGATGGAGGTGTCGGTGTAGTGATGGGCACAGGATGGAGGTGTCAGGGGAGTGATGGGCACAGGATGGAGGTGTCGGTGCAGTGATGGGCACAGGATGGAGGTGTCTGTGTACTGATGGGCACAGGATAGAGGTGTCGGTGTAGTGATGGGCACAGGATGGAGGTGTCGGTGTAGTGATGGGCACAGGATGGAGGTGTCGGTGTAGTGATGGGCAGAGGATGGAGGTGTCGGTGTAGTGATGGACACAGGATGGAGGTGTCGGTGTAGTGATGGGCACAGGATGGAGGTGTTGGTGTAGTGATGGGCACAGGGTGGAGGTGTTGGTGTAGTAATGGGCACAGGATGGAGGTGTCGGTGTAGTGATGGGCACAGGATGGAGGTGTCGGGGGAGTGATGGGCACAGGATGGAGGTGTCGGGGGAGTGATGGGCACAGGATGGAGGTGTCGGTGCAGTAATGGGCACAGGGTGGAGGTGTTGGTGTAGTGATGGGCACAGGATGGAGGTGTCGGTGTAGTGATGGGCACAGGATGGAGGTGTCGGTGTAGTGATGGGCACAGGATGGAGGTGTCGGTGTAGTGATGGGCACAGGATGGAGGTGTCGGTGCAGTAATGGGCACAGGGTGGAGGTGTCGGTGTAGTGATGGGCACAGGATGGAGGTGTCGGTTTAGTGATGGGCACAGAATGGAGGCGTCGGTGTAGTGATGGGCACAGGATGGAGGTGTCTATGTAGTGATGGGCACAGGGTGGAGGCGTCGGTGTAGTGATGGGCACAGGATGGAGGTGTCTATGTAGTGATGGGCACAGGGTGGAGGTGTCGGTGCAGTGATGGGCACAGGATGGAGGTGTCAGGGGAGTGATGGGCACAGGATGGAGGTGTCGGTGTAGTGATGGGCACAGGATGGAGGTGTCGGTGCAGTAATGGGCACAGGGTGGAGGTGTTGGTGTAGTGATGGGCACAGGATGGAGGTGTCGGTGTAGTGATGGGCACAGGATGGAGGTGTCTATGTATTGATGGGCACAGGATGGAGGTGTCGGTGTAGTGATAGGCACAGGATGGAGGTGTTGGTGTAGTGATGGGCACAGGATGGAGGTGTCTATGTATTGATGGGCACAGGATGGAGGTGTCGGTGTAGTGATGGGCACAGGATGGAGGTGTCGGTGTAGTGATGGGCACAGGATGGAGGTGTCGGTGTAGTGATGGGCACAGGATGGAGGTGTCGGTGTAGTGATGGGCACAGGATGGAGGTGTCGGTGTAGTGATGGGCACAGGATGGAGGTGTCGGTGTAGTGATGGGCACAGGATGGAGGTGTCGGTGTAGTGATGGGCACAGGATGGAGGTGTCGGTGTAGTGATGGGCACAGGATGGAGATGTCGGTGTAGTGATGGGCACAGGATGGAGGTGTCGGTGTAGTGATGGGCACAGGATGGAGGTGTCGGTGTAGTGATGGGCACAGGATGGAGGTGTCGGTGCAGTAATGGGCACAGGATGGAGGTGTCGGTGTAGTGATGGGCACAGGATGGAGGTGTCTGTGTAGTGATGGGCACAGGGTGTAAGTGGAGGCATCATCGTAGGAGCTAGACAGAAAAACAAGTCTGGCTATTGCATTCATGATAGATCTGAGGGTGGGGGGGGGGTGGAGAGGAGAATGACAGATGAAATAATAATGAGGGTCACAAAGTTACAAAGTATCGATTCATCTAATGCAAACATAAAATGTTACGAGACGTCAGCTCCTCATCCTGACACCCAGATGATGGGATCTGATAAGTGCCGTAATGATTCCGTCTCCTAATGCTCCAGGAACATCACAGCAGGATGGAGGCAGCGCTCCACGTACGACCTGATGAGACATACATCTATTGATCATCCTGTATACTGGGGCTTCTATAGGGCACCACACACATTAGATCAGTGTTTCCCAACCAGGGGGCCTCCAGCTGTTGCAAAACTACAACCCCCAGCATGCCTGGACAGCCAAAGGCTGTCCAGGCATGCTGGGAGTTGTAGTTTTGCAACAGCTGGAGGCACCCTGGTTGGGAAACACTACATTAGAAAGAAGAGGGCTGATGGTTGAACATCTATTGAAGGAACGATCATCTATATATTTTTTTTCCATCTATTGATCGTGTACAGTTATTACATTCATTTATTAGTAGTAGTTATCATGTATTACTATCTCATTTGGTTGTTTGTTTTATAGCCATGTGGTCATTGTTACATTCAGGAGGGTCGGATGTAGCTTATTTACTGCTATATTCAGGTGTTGCTGTGTGTTTTCAATTGATTTTTATATCTTTGCCTGATCCTTTTTGTCTTATACTTGTACAAAAAAGGTTTTCTTTATATTTTTACAGATATTGTGCATTTTTTTTTTTTTTTACTTTGTTGGCTTTGTCTTCTGGAAATACTATACGGTATCTGCAACGTACTTGCACTCGAATTTCAAATATTGTTAGTAGTGGCCTTTCTTTTGTTGCCATAACAAGAAGAAATTCGGTCATAAAAAACAAAAAACAAACGTTTTCTCGGGAGGTTTTCCTTTCACTGTATATATATATATATATATATATATATATATATACACATATATACACACACACACACATATATATACTCACACACAAATATATATATATATATATATACACATACATACACACACACACACACATATATATACTCACACAAATATATATATATATATATATATATATATATATATATATATATATATATACATACATACTCACACACAAGCAAGTGGAGCAATACTCCCAAAAAAAATAATAATAATAATAAAAAAAAATATATATATATATATATATATATATATATAAATATATATATATATATATACTTCTTTTTATTTAATTAATGGGGTTGTCCAGCGAAAGAAACAACCCATGTATAGTGTTATAAAGTATAATAAATCAACTTACTAACATAATGTTATAAACCATGGTGCAGAGATCTTCCGTATCAGCTGAGCTATCTCCCTTGTAAGCTGTGACGTCAAGCCACAGGCTCTGGATGCAGAACTCCCTTCCCTCCTCCTTCCTCCCCCCTTCCCTCCTGTCAGCACGGGACGAGACCAGTGATGTGAAAAGGGAAGCTGGTATTACTGCTCTTTAGATTTAGGACTCTTTAGATAAGGCAGCAGGAAGCCATTCTCAGCCACAGTAGTTTCAATCACAACGGGGCCCCCTGATGCCTTATCTAATGAATCATAAATCTAATACGCAGTAATACAAACTCCCTCTTTCACAACACTGGTCTCATCCTGTGCTGACAGGAGGGGAGGAGGTACAAGAGCTTCAATCAGAGCCTGTGATAGAACACAATTGAGACAGCTCAGCTGAAAAGGAAGATCTGTGCAGTATGGCCAATAACATTATGTTAGTAAGTTGCTTTATTATACTTTTCGATACCAATCTCCTTAAAAAAACTTGCACTAAATTCTCTATATAACAGTATCTTCCAGGCCGCGTTGTGCCTACTCATTGTGGAGAAATCCGGACGGTGTCCCAGCTGTACTTCTGATCTTCCAGGAACCTCACAATACATCAGTATAAACATGTGAGAGTCCCGGGAGAGTCATTGGAGGATCTCATAACTACTCTCCGTGGAGCCATCTCTTCATCTAGACTGTTCCGTTCTTTGTACTCGCGTCTGAACGATGGGGGTGTAAATATCTGCTGTATCTCAATTGCCGGCTATTGTAGCTTTTTATTCTACATTCAAGGTGACTCCAAGGTTTCTCCAGTTTTGCATGAAGAAGGCCTCGTCACTGCCCAATAAAAAGTGCCACAACTTTCTGGTATACTTTTTTTTTTTTTTTTTTTTTTCATTTTTCAAGATCTCTGCTCAGTAAATGGAAATATCCTTGTACAGTCATAAAAGGGGCGTACATTGATGGCTTATGCTTAGGGTATTTTAACTGCGCTGTCACATTGTAGCAAACCCTCAGGACACTAGCAAGATTTGTGCTGCTAATGTGTTTCGAGCTGTTGCAAAACTACAACTCCCAGAATGCCCAGACAGCCTTTGGCCAACCTGTGGCCCTCCAGCTGTTGCAAAACTGCAACTTTCAGCATGCACGGACAGCCAACGGCTGTCCGGGCATGCTGGGAGTTGTAGTTTTGCAACAGCTGGGGTCACACTTGTTTGGAAACACTGGTCTAGACCCTGGGTGTCCAAACTTTGGCCCTTAGATTGTTGCAAAACTACAACTCCCAGCATGCCCAGACAACCTTTGGCCAACCTGTGGCCCTTCAGTTGTTTCAAAATTTAAACTCTTAGCATGTCCAGGCATACTGGGAGTTGTAGTTTCGCTGCAGCTGAAGGTAAACTGGTTTGAATACACTGGTCTAGAATAAGCTTCAACTCTTAGATTGTTGCAAAACTACAACTCCTTGCATGCCCGGACAGCCTAAAGCTGTCCTGGCATGCTGGGAGTTGTAGTTTTGCAACAGCTAGAGTCACTGGTCACTGGTTTGGAAACACTAGTCTGGACCCTGGGTGTCCAAACCTCAACCCTTAAACTGTTTCAAAACTACAACTCCCAGCATGCCTGGACACCCTTTGGACCTTCAGATGTTGCAAAACTACAACTCTCAGCATGTCCGGACATACTGGGAGTTGTAGTTTAGCAGCAGCTGAAGGTAAACTGGTTGGCATACACTGGTCTAGAACCAACTTCAGCTCTTAGATTCTTGCAAAACTACAACTCCCACCATGCTCGGACAGACTTTGGCTGTCCGGGCATGCTGGGAGTTGTACTTTTGCAACAGCTGTAGGTACACTGGTGGTGAAACACTGATCTAGACCCTAGGTGTCCAAGCTTCGGCCCTTAGACTCTTGTAGAACTACAGCTCCCAGCATGCCCGCAGAGCCATCTGGGAGTTTTAGCTTTTTTTGCAACAGCTGGAGGTACACTGGTTGGGAAACACTGACCCTTGGTGTCCAATCTAGGGCCTTCAACTGTTGCAAAACTACAACTCCAACGGCTGTCCGGACATACTGGGAGTTGTAGTTTTGCAACAGCTGGAGGTTGGACACCGCAGGTCTCGACAGTTGTAACAAACCCTCAGCTGCGAGAAGTCTATGGACTATACAAATTTCCAGCCTCCAGTTTGTTTAATTATCCATTTAAAGGGGTACTCCGCTGGAAAACATTTTTTTTTTTTTTAATCAACTGGTGCCAGAAAGTTATACAGATTTATAAATTACTTTATCTTTAAAAAACTTAATTGTTACGCCTAGCGCTCCGGGTCCCCGCTCCTCCCCGGAGTGCTTACGGCGTCTCTCTCTCCGCAGCGCCCCGGTCGGTCCCGCTGACCGGGAGCGCTGCACTGTCATGGCCGTCGGGGATGTGATTCGCACAGCGGGACGCGCCCGCTCGCGAATCGCATCCCAGGTCACTTACCCGTCCCGGTCCCCTGCTGTCATGTGCTGGCGCGCGCGGCTCCGCTCTCTAGGGCGCGCGCGCGCCAGCTCCCTGAGACTTAAAGGGCCAGTGCACCAATGATTGGTGCCTGGCCCAATTAGCTTAATTGGCTTCCACTTGCTCCCTGACTATATCTGTTCTCTGTCCCTGCACCCCCCTGCTGGATCTTGTTGCCTTAGAGCCTAGTGAAAGCGTTACTGTGTTTGTCCATACTGTGTACTTGACCTCCTGCTATTCCTTATTGACTACGATTCTTGCTGCCTGCCCTGACCTTCTGCTACGTCCGACCTTGCTCTTGTCTACTCCCTTGTACCGCGCCTATCTTCAGCAGTCAGAGAGGTTGAGCCGTTGCTAGTGGATACGACCTGGTCACTACCGCCGCAGCAAGACCATCCCGCTTTGCGGCGGGCTCTGGTGAACACCAGTAGTGACTTAGAACCGGTCCACTAGCACGGTCCACGCCAATCCCTCTCTGGCACAGAGGATCCACCTCCTACCAGCCGGCATCGTGACAGTAGATCCGGCCATGGATCCCGCTGAAGTTCCTCTGCCAGTTGTCGCCGACCTCACTACACTGGTCGCCCAGCAAGCCCGACAGATCGCCCAACAAGATCACCAGCTGTCGTACTTGACCACCATGACACAGCAGCTTCAGTCACAGCTACAGCAATTTCAGTCTCAGCTACAGCAGCAACAATCATCTCCTCCGCCAGCTCCTGCACCCCTTCCGCAGCGAGTGGCCGCTCCTAGCCTCCGCTTGTCCCTGCCGGACAAATTTGATGGGGACTCTAAGTTTTGCCGTGGCTTTCTTTCTCAATGTTCCCTGCACTTGGAGATGATGTCGGACCAGTTTCCTACTGAAAGGTCTAAGGTGGCTTTCGTAGTCAGCCTTCTGTCTGGAAAAGCTCTGTCATGGGCCACACCGCTCTGGGACCGCAATGACCCCGTCACTGCCTCTGTACACTCCTTCTTCTCGGAAATTCGAAGTGTCTTTGAGGAACCTGCCCGAGCCTCTTCTGCTGAGACTGCCCTGCTGAACCTGGTCCAGGGTAATTCTTCCGTTGGCGAGTACGCCATCCAATTCCGTACTCTTGCTTCTGAACTTTCCTGGAATAATGAGGCCCTCTGCGCGACCTTTAAAAAAGGCCTATCCAGCAACATTAAGGATGTTCTGGCCGCACGAGAAATTCCTGCTAATCTACATGAACTCATTTATCTAGCCACTCGCATTGACATGCGTTTTTCTGAGAGACATCAAGAGCTCCGCCAGGAAAAAGACTTAGATCTCTGGACACCTCTCCCACAGTCTCCGTTGCAATCTACGCTTAGGCCTCCCGCCGAGGAGGCCATGCAAGTGGATCGGTCTCGCCTGACCCAGGAAGAGAGGAATCGCCGTAGGGAAGAAAATCTTTGTCTGTACTGTGCCAGTACCGAACATTTCTTGGTGGATTGCCCTATCCGTCCTCCACGTCTGGGAAACGCACGCTCGCACCCAGCTCTCGTGGGTGTGGCGTCTCTTGATGCTAAGTCGGCTTCTCCACGTCTCACGGTGCCCGTACGGATTTCTCCTTCAGCCAACTCCTCCCTCTCAGCCGTGGCCTGCTTGGACTCCGGTGCCTCTGGGAATTTTATTCTGGATTCCTTGGTGAATAAATTCCGCATCCCGGTGACCCGTCTCGTCAAGCCACTCTACATTTCCGCGGTCAACGGAGTCAGGTTGGATTGCACCGTGCGTTACCGCACGGAGCCCCTCCTAATGTGCATCGGACCTCATCACGAAAAAATTGAGTTTTTGGTCCTCTCCAATTGCACTTCCGAAATTCTCCTTGGACTACCCTGGCTTCAACACCATTCCCCAACCCTGGATTGGTCCACAGGGGAGATCAAGAGCTAGGGTTCCTCTTGTTTCAAGGACTGCCTTAAACCGGTTCCCAGTACTCCCTGCCGTGACCCTGTGGTTCCCCCTGTAACCGGTCTCCCTAAGGTCTTTATGGACTCTGCCTGCCATAAGAAGTGCCTCTCCCCCCCTCCCAGTCCAGTCAGGCAAGCCTCGGTGCCTCCCCATGGCCCCCCTCCTGGTGTCACACTGCCCCGTGCCAGGCCTCGCCCTCTGCCCTCCCTCCCCATTCCCACTCCTGCTGTACTGCCTGCCGTTGAGGAATCCCTCCATTCTTTCCCGGTGTCCTCATCCCAGGGGAGGCAGTTACCGGACAAAGAGAAGGGGAGACCTAAGGGGGGGGGTACTGTTACGCCTAGCGCTCCGGGTCCCCGCTCCTCCCCGGAGCGCTTACGGCGTCTCTCTCTCCGCAGCGCCCCGGTCGGTCCCGCTGACCGGGAGCGCTGCACTGTCATGGCCGTCGGGGATGCGATTCGCACAGCGGGACGCGCCCGCTCGCGAATCGCATCCCAGGTCACTTACCCGTCCCGGTCCCCTGCTGTCATGTGCTGGCGCGCGCGGCTCCGCTCTCTAGGGCGCGCGCGCGCCAGCTCCCTGAGACTTAAAGGGCCAGTGCACCAATGATTGGTGCCTGGCCCAATTAGCTTAATTGGCTTCCACCTGCTCCCTGACTATATCTGTTCTCTGTCCCTGCACTTCCCTGCCGGATCTTGTTGCCTTAGAGCCTAGTGAAAGCGTTACTGTGTTTGTCCATACTGTGTACTTGACCTCCTGCTATTCCTTATTGACTACGATTCTTGCTGCCTGCCCTGACCTTCTGCTACGTCCGACCTTGCTCTTGTCTACTCCCTTGTACTGCGCCTATCTTCAGCAGTCAGAGAGGTTGAGCCGTTGCTAGTGGATACGACCTGGTCACTACCGCCGCAGCAAGACCATCCCGCTTTGCGGCGGGCTCTGGTGAACACCAGTAGTGACTTAGAACCGGCCCACTAGCACGGTCCACGCCAATCCCTCTTTGGCACAGAGGATCCACCTCCTGCCAGCCGGCATCGTGACATTAATCATTCCAGTACTTATCAGCTGCTATATACTTTATATACTTTTTTTAAATCAACTGGTGTCATAAAGTTAAACAGATTTGTAAATCACTTCTGTTAAAAAATCTTAATCCTTCCAGTACTTTTTAGGGGCTGTATACTAAAGAGAAATCCAAAAAAGAAATGCATTTCCTCTGATGTCATGACCACAGTGCTCTCTGCTGACGTCTGCTGTCCATTTTAGGAACTGTCCAGAGCAGCATATGTTTGCTATGGGGATTTTTTTCCTGCTCTGGACAGTTCCTAAACTGGACAGCAGAGGTCAGCAGAGAGCACTGTGGTCATGATATCAGAGGAAATGCATTTCTTTTTTTGATTTCTCTTTAGTATACAGCCCCTTAAAAGTACTGGAAGGGTTAAGATTTTTTAATAGAAGTAATTTACAAATCTGTTTAACTTTCTGGAGCCAGTTGATTAAAAAATAAATAAATAAATAAATAAATAAAAAGGTTTTCCACAGGAGTACCCCTTTAAGTCACAACACAAGGCAATCAAATCTGCCTTAAGTTATGGGATCATAAAAGAAAAAGATGACAAGTAAGAAACAGATGACCTGAAATGGACGGATCTCTTAAGTGAATCGCATTAAAAGAAGGAAGTGGGGCCACTGAACTTCCGCTGCCACGACTGATACATTTTAGTGGGTACTTGAGATCTTAAAATCCACTTTAGAGTGTCCTAAAAAAACTCATGTGTCCACATGTCAAGTCTTATCAGCCCTGGGTCAGCTGACTTGTTGTGAACTACAGGATGACATCATCACCAATCAGATCGCTACTGCTTGCTCCCAATCCCCTCCCAGCTCTATCTGTATACTGCCGTCATCTCTATGGGATCAGGATATATAGTAGTTATACACCTCCCCTCCAATTCTTTCTGTATACTGCTGCTGCTATCTCTATGAGATCAGGATATATAGTAGTTATACGCCTCCCCTCCACCTCTATCTGTATACTGCTGTCATCTCTATGGGATCAGGATATATAGTAGTTATACACCTCCCCTCCAATTCTTTCTGTATACTGCTGCTGCTATCTCTATGAGATCAGGATATATAGTAGTTATACACCTCCCCTCCATCTCTATCTGTATATTGCTGTTATGTCTATGAGATCAGGATATATAGTAGTTATACACCTTCCCTCCAGCTCTATCTGTATACTGCTGCTATCTCTATGGGATTAGGATACATAGTAGCTATACACCACCCCCTCGAGCTCTATCTGTATACTGCTGCTATCTCTATGGGATCAGGATATTTAGTAGTTTTACCCCTCCCCTCCCGATCTATCTGTATACTGCTGCTATCTCTATAGGATCAGGTAGTAAAGTAGTTATACATCTCTCTTCGAGCTCTATCTGTATACTGCTTCTATCTCTATGGGATCAGGATATATAGTAGTTATACACCTCTCCTCCAGCTCTATCTGTATATGGCTGCTGCTATCTCTATGGGATCAGGAAGTAAAGTAGTTATACACCTCTCTTCCAGCTCTATCTGTATACTGCTGCTATCTCTATGGGATCAGGATATATAGTAGTTCTACCCCACCCCTCCAGCTCTATCTGTATACTGCTGCAGCTGTTTCTAAGGGATCAGGATATATATATATATATATATATATTAGTAATACACCTCCCCTCCAGCTCTATCTGTATACAGCTGTTGCCATCTCTACAGGATCAGGATATATAGAAGTTATACCCCTTTCCCCCAGCTCTATCTGTATACTGTTGGAAAATCAGAGCAGTAGCCAATGGTGTATTTACCAGTTGGCCAACAAGGCCCAGGCCTAGGGTAGCAGTTTAAGGTTGGGTCGGAAAGAAGAAGCCAATAGAGAATGGAGCAGATAGAAGTCGCCTACAATTAGTCCTGGTTCTGCCTGCACACATGGGTTATGGGAAGCACCGGGTTTAATCGCTTAAACCCAGATATATCTAAACTATTGGCGTGCCTTTGTGACAGCTCATATGTTATATTAAAGTGACAGGGACATTTAATAGTTAATGTTTTTCGATTACATACTGCGTGCCTCTTATGTGTTTTGCGTTTTTTTTTTTTTTTACATAATCAGTTGGATATTTTGTGTATATTTATGTCTTCGCTCTCATGCGCACATACATTACATATTTCTGTACAAATGATCTTTATTAGTAGACGATTCTCATCACTATCTCTATAACCCTGGATTCAATGGGCCTGAGAACTTGGGGAGGAATTAAAAAGCAACGAGGAAAACTGCCAGCAGGAAGGAGCTGTCACACTCTCAGTAATCTCAGTTTAAAGGGACAGTTCAATATTGTGGAAAACAGGACCCTCGATTTATTACTCATCCCCCCAGATGTATTACTGCAAAAGAAAGAGGAACACATGGAAGTGTGAGCACCTGCTGTGAAAAATAATAATCATATATCTGCTATAATACTGCTCCTATATACAAGAATATAACTACTATAATACTGCTCCTATATACAAGAATATAACTACTATAATACTGCTCCTATATACAAGAATATAACTACTCTAATACTGCCTCATATTTACAGGAATATAACTACTATAATACTGCTCCTATATACAAGAATATAACTACTATAATACTGCTCCTATATACAAGAATATAACTACTATAATACTGCCTCCTATATACAAGAATATAACTACTATAATACTGCTCCTATATACAAGACTATAACTACTATAATACTGCTCCTATATACAAGAATATAACTACTATAATACTGCTCCTATATACAAGAATATAACTACTATAATACTGCCTCCTATATACAAGAATATAACTACTATAATACTGCTCCTATATACAAGAATATAACTACTATAATACTGCTCCTATATACAAGACTATAACTACTATAATACTGCCTCCTATATACAAGAATATAACTACTATAATACTGCTCCTACGTACAGGAATATAACTACTATAATACTGCTCCTATATACAATAATATAAATACTATAATACTGCTCCTATATACAAGAATATAACTACTATAATACTGCTCCTATCTACAAGAATATAACTACTATAATACTGCTCCTATATACAAGAATATAACTACTATAATACTGCTCCTATATACAAGAATATAACTACTATAATACTGCTCCTATATACAAGAATATAACTACTATAATACTGCTCCTATATACAAGAATATAACTACTATAATACTGCCCCCTATATACAAGAATATAACTACTATAATACTGCTCCTATGTACAGAAATATATCTACTGTAAGAACACATGGAAGGTTCTGAAGATTTTCCGAATGCTGTGTAGTTGTAGAGCGGAAGGTATTTGTCTTGTAGAATATTTGCACCTAGGGACAGATATGAAGCTGTCTAGACTGAGCATTGATGGCGGTCATTTATAAACCTCAGTGATGTCATGTGATTGCCATGTTTTGTACATTACTGCTGATGTGCCCACAACTGAGGTCTGTAAAGAAGTTTTAATTACCTTTTGGTGGGAGACTTTTCAGAAGACGAGCTCCATTATACTCTATGGCAGTGTCTCCCAACCAGGGTGCCTCCAGCTGTTGCAAAACTACAACTCCCAGCATGCCCGGACAGCCTTTGGCTGTCCGGGCATGCTGGGAGTTTTAGTTTTGCAAAAGCTTTAGTCCCCCTGCTTGGAAAACACAGGTCTATGGAGCCTAATACCTGTAAAGTGACAGATTGAGCACCATTTGGGACTCAAATATATGACAATAGGAGCTCAGCCTCCCCCTTCCCAGTAGAATTAGGGTTGTTGTTCCCAGAGGGATACACCAAATGGAAAAAGATTTTGGTAAACTAGAGGAATGTTCAGAACTCTGGCAACTAAAATATAATGTGGATAGGTGCAAGATCCACAGTCCTGACCTCAGTATCTGAGGAAAGGAATTGAGGGGATAATATGTCAGAAGACTTAAAGGTGGGCAGACAATGTCATAGAGCAGCAGGGAATGCTAGTAGAATACTTGGATGTATAGGGAGAGGTATTAGCAGTAGAGAGGGAAGTGCTCATATGTGTACAAGGAGAAGTATTATCAGTAGACGGAAGTGCTCATTGGTGTTTAAGGAGAGGTATTAGCAGCAGAGAGGTAAGTGCTCATTGGTGTATATGGAGAGGTATTAGCAGTAAAGAGGGAAGTGCTCATGGATGTATATGGAGAGGTATTAGCAGTAGAAAGAAGGAAGTGCTCATGGGTTTATAGGGATAGGTAGTAGCAGTACAGGGAAGTGCTCATGGGTGTATAGGAAGAGGTATTATCAGTAAACGGGGAAGTGCTCATGGATGTATAGGGAGAGGTATTAGCAGTAGAGAGAGGGGAGTGCGCATGGGTGTATAGGGAGAGGTATTAGCAGTAAAGAGGGAAGTGCTCATGGGTGTATAGGGTGAGGTATTAGCAGTAGAGAGGGAAGTGCTCATGCCGCTGTACAGAGCACTGATGAGACCTCACTTGGAGTATTGTGCACAGTACTAGAGACCGTATCTCCAGAAGGATATAAATATTTTGGAGAGAGTTCATAGAAGATACTAAACTAGTCCATGGATTGCAGAATAAAACTTACCAGGAAAAGTTAAAGGACCTTATTATGTATAGAAGAAAGAAGAGACAGAGGGATATGATAGAGACTTTATATACATAAAGGGAATCAACACCTGGACAACCGTTGGCTGTCCAGTCATGCTGGAAGTTGTAGTTTTGCAACAGCTGGAGGCGCCCTGGTTGGGAAACACCTACATACTGCTATATAGAGGACATAGTATTATATTGAGGAGGGGGAGATTTATCAAAACCTGTGCAAAGGAAAAGTTGTCCAGTTGCCCATAGCAACCAATCAGATCGCTTCTTTCATTTTGCAGAGGCCTTGTTAAAAATGAAAGTGGTGAGCTGATTGGTTGCTATGGGCAACTGGGCAACTTTTCCTCTTGACAGGTTTTGATAAATCTCCCCCATAGTGTTATAGAGGATATAGTGTTATATACAGGACATAGTGTTATTTACAGGACATTGTGTTAAATAGAGGACATAGTGTTATATACAGGACATTGTGTTATATATTTACTAAGAGAGTAGTGGATGCATGGAAGAGACCTCCTGCAGAAGTGGTCGCTGCAAATACAGTGGAATAGTTAATGCATGCATGGTACATGTATAAGGCTATCCTTCATATAAGATAGGGATAGGCATAAGGCTATCCTTCATAAAAGATAGGGATAGGAATAAGTTTATCCTTTATATAAGATAGGGATAGGTATAAGGCTACCCTTCATATAAGATAGGGATAGGTATAAGGCTATCCTTCATATAAGATAGGGATAGGAATAAGTTTATCCTTTATATAAGATAGGGATAGGTATAAGGCTATCCTTTATATAAGATAGGGATAGGTATAAGGCTATCCTTCATATAAGATAGGGATAGGTATAAGGCTATCCTTCATATAAGATAGGGATAGGTATAAGGCTATCCTTCATATACGATAGGGATAGGCATAAGGCTATCCTTCATATAAGATAGGGATAGGGTATCATTTATATAAGATAGGGATAGGTATAAGGCTATCCTTCATATAAGGTAGGGCCAGGGACTATTGATAGTATTCAGAATATTGAGCAGACTGAATGGCCTGAATGACATATTCTATGTTTCTAGAATCACCTCTGCACTGGTCACAGAGCATGCTCACAAGCCTTTCCCATACAAAGAATGGGGGCTGGAGATATTCATTGTGTCCATGTGCATGTGGCTTACAGTAAAGCATATTACTAAATGCTGTAAAAAAATAAAATAAAAATAAAACAGCCTGTACAACATGGCTTCCCCCATAAAAACTACAACATAAAACAGATTAAATCGTCTCGAGGACCCCGTCATGTCCCCTGTCCCCTGTTTACCTCCACGCTGACTTCCTCTCTGTATAAACACTGAACAGGTAGAATTGCACATGAACAGCTTTAAAGGGCACTTCAGTGTTTTATAGGGACCGTGTTATCCTTCCACTCCAGGAGTCACTGCCCACAACTATATCCAAACAGTTTACTAGACTGTTCTCACATTGTCCTTATTAATGGCCGTGTTATGTTTGGGTTGTCCCTGTACTGGATCCATCTGTGGGGTCAGGTGAGGGCAGCGCCGTGTCTGGAGGTCGATGTCCGGCGCTCCTTCATGTACAGCTTCACTGTATACATATGGGGGTGACACTTGTGGGGGGTCTGTCATACATAGGGGGCCATGTTAAAAGAACATATACTGTAAGGCTTGTTTCACACTACAAAAATTCTCCGTTTTTAAACATCCGTATGAAGTTCCATCTGAAAACAGCAGTAACAAAATCCTATACGTCCGTTAGGAAATCCCAATATAGTCTATGGGATTTTTCTAATAGCCGTTTTAACCCGTTATAGTCCGTTATTGATAACGGCCGTTATTTTGTGACGGAAGATAGTAACGGGATAAATAGTTCATGACCTACTCCCATAGACTTGCATTGAGGGGGCGTGGCCGTGACATCACGAGCCTTCAAGCCAATGTGATAGCCTGGGGGAGTAGGGTATATGGGATGTAGCTGTGCGGTTTCTAAAGGGTGGTTATTTAAACCTTTCTATTCGTGACGCCAGGGTGAGGGCTCCTCTGTAATGCTTGTCCTACCACCACCCTTCCCAAGAGCGATAGGGAGGTATAGAGTAATTGAATGTCCACAACCGGAGAGTTTGCTGAAAACAGTCGGAACTTTACTGAAGATTTTATGCAAGCTTCATAACCGGAACAGTCTCTATACAGGTAAAGTATCTTAGAGATTGACAGTGTTTGGGACCTTAATCGTTTTAGAGTCCGTAGACTGATATGTGCTGTTCCACTGGATTTAGGGGATTTAGTTTCAGTCCAGTAGTCACGCTAGCTTTAGCGGGGATTTAGTTTAGGAATCACGGTTTAGTTTAGGCTGAGGCCGGCAGGTTTTCTGGCCTAGTTTGTCTTTGAAAGTTGCGCAGATCTGTCCTGCTAGTCCAGCATCCATGAGAGCAGCGCAAGAGCTCCCTTATATGGGAAGGGGCTGGACTAGACCTAATTGGTCCAATACTTCTGTCAATCATCTTTACATAGTTATGGGTAAACATGTGACCCAAGGACCTCCAAAGGTCCTCCAACATACCATAGAGGAATTAACATAGTCACATGACTGAAGGTCCTGCGACGCTATCAAGGTATGCACACTTATATGCATCATATTAAATATACACATTATTAAATATGTACAAATAAATATTTTAAAATTAGAGAAGGAGGTGACTAGGGGCTGTCCCACCTGGGAGACCCTACCTGAAAGAAGTAACTCTGGCTTTGGGGACCACCATACAAGTTACGGTATGCAATACAGTACCGGGACACAACACCAACAAGTGAAGTTGGCTCCGTGCACCGGATGTCTAGGGTGCCGCAGCCGAGATCGCGGGGGTCCCCAGCGGCGGGACACCCGCAATCAGACATCTTATCCACTATCCTTTGGATAGGGGATAAGATGTCTAGAGGCGGAGTACCCCTTTAACAAGGCCCCACCTACCATGTGCCATATAGGCATTATGTTACGTGACAGAGGGGACTTTATGCCCCCTCATGGACCAGAGCCAGGTTGGGATTATGACCTTTGGCCCCTGCCATTTTGGGCATCTATGTAGACGTCTTCTGTCACTCGGTCAACAGTCATACGCAAACTGTTCCCAAATCTCTTGTACATTCCTTTTCTTCTCTTCATATCAATACCATGCCAATAGTCACATGATGTCCGGCTATCGTATTGAAGAAAAGGTCTCTAAAGCTAGCCATACATGTGAGGTACGTGTCTGCCAAACTTGGGGATTTTGACAAAACTGGATGACCATCCAAGGTGTATTGGGCCTCCCAACCTCCAGATCCATATGACATGCCTCATGTACCCTGCCGTCTAGCCATAAAGATCCATATGACATGCCTCATGTACCCTGCCGTCTAGCCATAAAGATCCATATGACATGCCTCATGTACCCTGCCGTCTAGCCATAAAGATCCATAGACTTTCCATCAGGCGTTTTAGGAACATTTATTCTTTACAATCATAGAATTGTAACAGGCTAATATAATTGTCGCTATTGCTTCGTACTTATTAATGTGATAACGTGCGCAAGATGATTCTTACAGAAGGAAATGGAAGGTGACACTGATAATTGCGCAGATCCTAATGAATGACATCAGAGCGAGAAGCAATTGTGATAATCAGATCAGTGACGGTCATGTGCAGATCTCACCCCGGGGCAACACAGCGCAGGAGGAAATATGGAACGCGCACAGACAGGCGACCTCTGAGATTATCCCCGATCCTAAACACCTTATTAGATTCGCAAATTGTATCATATTAAATAATATCAGGAAATAATGAATGATGTTTATTGTAGCTGAAAGTCACTGTGTACATACATTACATTACTTATCCTGTACTGATCCTGAGTTATATCCTATATTATAATCCAGAGCTGTACTCACTATTCTGCTGGTGAAGTCACTGTGTACATACATTATATTACTTATCCTGTACTGATCCTGAATTATATCCTGTATTATACTCCAGAGCTGTACTTACTATTCTGCTGGTGAGGTCACTGTGTACATACATTACATTACTTATCCTGTACTGATCCTGAGTTATATCCTGCATTATACTCCAGAGCTGCACTCACTTTTCTGCTGGCGAGGTCACTGTGTACATACATTATATTACTTATCCTGTACTGATCCTGAGTTATATGCTGTATTATACTCCAGAGCTGTACTCACTATTCTGCTGGTGGAGTCACTGTGTACATACATTACATTACTTATCCTGTACTGATCTTGAGTTATATCCTGTATTATACTGCAGAGCTGTACTCACTATTCTGCTGGTGAGGTCACTGTGTACATACATTACATTACTTATCCTGTACTGATCCTGAGTTATATCCTGTATTATACTCCAGAGCTGCACTCACTATTCTGCTGGTGAGGTCACTGTGTACATACATTACATTACTTATCCTGTACTGATCCTGAGTTATATCCTGTATTATACTCCAGAGCTGTACTCACTATTCTGCTGGTGAGGTCACTGTGTACATACATTACATTACTTATCCTGTACTGATCCTGAGTTATATCCTGTATTATACTCCAGAGCTGTACTCACTATTCTGCAGCATCAGACCTGAAATCTCCAGGCATTTCCTGTTGTTCGGTGTCTGGCAGCGTCTCCTGGCACAGTCTCTTTTATAGGATGTGTATAACACTTGCAGTTACTGTGATCTCTTTCACTTTTACAAGGTTCACAGGACATAAAACACTTTAGTATATTGTCTTGTAAAATTGTCCTTTTCTGCTATTGTGTATTTTTTGCCGTTTTTCAAACATTTTTAAAAGGCGTCATCGTTCATGTTGTTAGTTTCTAGGGTAACATATGGGTCTAACATGAAGCCCCACCAGTGCACAGACTGGATGTATGACGAGATCCCCTTTATATAAGTCAGCGAGCCCATACACCAGTGCTGAAATCTGGGAAATGGGGCGACTACAACACTTATGCGAATAACCACGCCCCTTTATACTGAGCCACACCCATTCATTGGAGTTTACTCAAAAGCTGGGTGGATATTTGTCATTTTTCATGCCCCCTAAATGCCTCCATTAAAATGCTGAAACATTGATACCTCATAACCACTGCCATCAGAGTGCTCCTATAACCACTGCCATCAGAGTGCTCCTATAACCACTGCCATCAGAGTGCTCCTATAACCACTACCATCAGAGTGCTCCTATAACCACTGCCATCAGAGTGCTCCTATAACCACTACCATCAGAGTGCTCCTATAACCACTGCCATCAGAGTGCTCCTATAACCACTGCCATCAGAGTGCTCCTATAACCACTGCCATCAGAGTGCTCCTATTACCACTGCCATCAGAGTGCTCCTATAACCACTACCATCAGAGTGCTCCTATAACAACTACCATCAGAGTGCTCCTATAACCACTACCATCAGAGTGCTCCTATTACCACTGCCATCAGAGTGCTCCTATAACCACTGCCATCAGAGTGCTCCTATAACCACTGCCATCAGAGTGCTCCTATAACCACTGCCATCAGAGTGCTCCTATAACCACTGCCATCAGAGTGCTCCTATAACCACTACCATCAGAGTGCTCCTATAACCACTGCCATCAGAGTGCTCCTATAACCACTACCATCAGAGTGCTCCTATAACCACTGCCATCAGAGTGCTCCTATAACCACTGCCATCAGAGTGCTCCTATAACCACTGCCATCAGAGTGCTCCTATTACCACTGCCATCAGAGTGCTCCTATAACCACTACCATCAGAGTGCTCCTATAACCACTGCCATCAGAGTGCTCCTATAACAACTACCATCAGAGTGCTCCTATAACCACTACCATCAGAGTGCTCCTATTACCACTGCCATCAGAGTGCTCCTATAACCACTGCCATCAGAGTGCTCCTATAACCACTGCCATCAGAGTGCTCCTATAACCACTGCCATCAGAGTGCTCCTATAACCACTGCCATCAGAGTGCTCCTATAACCACTACCATCAGAGTGCTCCTATAACCACTGCCATCAGAGTGCTCCTATAACCACTGCCATCAGAGTGCTCCTATAACCACTACCATCAGAGTGCTCCTATTACCACTGCCATCAGAGTGCTCCTATAACCACTGCCATCAGAGTGCTCCTATACCCACTACCATCAGAGTGCTCCTATAACCACTGCCATCAGAGTGCTCCTATTACCACTGCCATCAGAGTGCTCCTATAACCACTGCCATCAGAGTGCTCCTATAACCACTGCCATCAGAGTGCTCCTATAACCACTGCCATCAGAGTGCTCCTATAACCACTGTCATCAGAGTGCTCCTATTACCACTGCCATCAGAGTGCTCCTATAACCACTGCCATCAGAGTGCTCCTATAACCACTGCCATCAGAGTGCTCCTATAACCACTGCCATCAGAGTGCTCCTATAACCACTGCTTAACCTATGAATTTGTCACCACCAAAATGATTTTATTGCAACAAGCAAACAGTGGCACATAGAGTTGGTTTGGACGCCCGCTTAGGTCTACCCCCGGAGCTGTTGGCACGGTCTGAGCTCTGCTCACTCATCTGGTGACCTGTAGTTGGCACACACCATTTGCGCACACCGCTGGGTGAGAAGCTATTAATGGCGCTGTGTAAATCTTCCTTTTGGCACCGATGCCGCCATCTGCATGGAGTGGACTATTACAAGCGTCCTGTACACAACTCACTTCCTCGTCTCTTATCGGATCCAACCAGCTCCACATCTTCAGGAAGAACCCCAGCAGAACTAAAAGGGTCCTCCCCCCCCCCCCCCCCCAAAAAAAAATGTGTAACACCCCTATTACTGGTATTTAAAGGGGTACTCCGGTGGGAATTATTATTTTTTTTTTTTAAATCTACTGGTGCCAGAAAGTTAAACAGACTTGTAAATGACTTCTATTTAAAAATATTAACCCTTCCAGTACTTATCAGCTGCTGTATGCTCCACAGGAAGTTCTTCTCTTTTTTAATTTATTTTCTGTCTGACCACAGTGCTCTCTACTGACACCTCTGTCCATTTTAGGAACTGTCCAGAGCAGGAGAGGTTTTGCTATGGGGATTTGCTCCTGCTCTGGACAGTTCCTAAAATGGACAGAGGTGTCAGCAGAGAGCATTGGGGTCAGGCAGAAAAGAAATTCAAAAAGAAAAGAACATGTGGAGCATACAGAAGCTGATAAGTACTGGAAGGATTAAGATTTTTAAATAGATGTCATTTACAAATCTGTTAAACCTTTTGGCACCAGCTGATTTAAATATATATTTTTTTTGAACAGGCTAATAATATCAGATTCATATCAGATAGATCAGACCCCCATGGACCTTCTAAATTAAAGGGGTCTCAATGCTGATGTTAACCATACACAGCTCCATACTTTTCATAGTGGCTACACCAGGGGCCCCTTAGCGGCTGCATGCCCTGTCTGTATGGTTTATATGCCAATGCACATAAGTTAGAGCAGTGTTTCCCAACCAGGGTGCCTGCAGCTGTTGCAAAACTACAACTCCCAGCATGCCCGGACAGCCTTCGGCTGCCTAATGTCAAACTCAGCACTGCTACATCTGACAAACCAAGCTCTGCTAGATAATGACATATATGGCTTGCATATAGTTGCAGGGATAGCAGGAAGGGGTTTGCAACTTTGCTCCTGGGTCTGCACCTAATATCCTAATAATGCTTTGATTTCAGATTTACCAGCAGTCCCACGTAAAAAAATGCAGTGTCACCGGCGGCACTATGAGCAAAAAATGAGAAACTGGGTTCTGCGACACCTGTAAATGATAACAGATACATGGATAATGGGAGTGATGTAGCTGAGTTAAGCCTTGACTAAGAACCATATGGTTCGAAACGCGTCGGCGTTTCTGCTATGCTTTTAACCTCCACCTGTTGGTTTTCATTTTTTCTATATTTTAATCATGTGAAATACATTTTGGACTTTTAATTTTTCATACCATACTGGGAGCTGGAATTTGTAATTTTCTTTTGAGTTAAGCCTGTTACCCCTGTATTAGAGCAAGAGTTTTACCTGCAGTCCTATGTAAAATCGCATATAACACATCAGGGTATCGCTGTGAACAGAGCCCACTGACAAAACTACTGGCAATAGACTCAGCATTGCTAAATCTGACAAAGTCAACTCTGCTAAATCTGACAAAGTCAACTCTGCTAAATCTGACAAATTCAACTCTGCTATATCTGACAATTTCAACTCTGCTACATTTGACAAACTCAACTCTGCTACGTTTGACAAATTCAACTCTGCTATATCTGACAAATTCAACTCTGCTATATCTGACAAATTCAACTCTGCTACATTTGACAAAGTCAACTCTGCTACATTTGACAAATTCAACTCTGCTACATCTGACAAATTCAACTCTGCTACATCTGACAAATTCAACTCTGCTACATCTGACAAATTCAACTCTGCTACATCTGACAAATTCAACTCTGCTACATTTGACAAATTCAACTCTGCTACATTTGACAAAGTCAACTCTGCTACATCTGACAAATTCAACTCTGCTACAACTGACAAATTCAACTCTGCTACATCTGACAAATTCAACTCTGCTACATCTGACAAATTCAACTCTGCTACATCTGACAAATTCAACTCTGCTACATTTGACAAAGTCAACTCTGCTACATTTGACAAATTCAACTCTGCTACATTTGACATATTCAACTCTGCTACATCTGACAAATTCAGCTCTGCTACATCTGTATAAAAGTGACTTACTTGCAGAAGCTGTGTTCTCTCTTATATCCGGGTGGATGTAGTCTCCAGCGCCCCAGCAGATGTATAAGTGCAGCCAGTTGTGTGCGGGTGGCAAGTCGCTTCTGTCATGATCATGGGCCGGGCCTCTGCACGGTTAGAGACCGGCGCAGCGCATCATTAACCCCTTCAGAATTGGAATAGGACTTGGAGAACCAATCCAGACAGCTCGCTCCTCCACTGCTGCCAAACTACAACAGGTCTTCCTCTGCTGTTCCCTCCCACCTGTTCCACACTGCTGCATACAGCGAAGGAAAAAAGTACTTGATCCCCCTGCTGATCTTGTACGTTTTCCCACTGACAGAAGAAACGATCGGTCTATAATTCCAATGGTCGGTTTATTTGGACAGCGAGAGAAGGAATAACGACAAAAAATCCAGAGAAACACATTTCACAAGTCAGGAATAAGTATTTGATTCCCCAATCAATAAGGAAGGTTTCTGGCTCCCAGATGATTTATATAAAGGTAAGGAGCTGAGATTAGGAGCACTCTCTTAAAGGGGTAATCCAGCCCTAAGACATCTTATCCCCTATCCAAAGGATAGGAGATAAAATGTCTGACCACGGGGATCTGATAGATAGGTAACAAGCTGAGATAAGGAAATAATTAGTGCTCCTAATCTCAGCTCGTTACCTGTATAAAAGACACCCGGGATCCAGAAATCTTGCTGATCCATCGGGGGTCAAATACTTATTTATAACCTATTAGATATGCCCTCTGAAGATAATGGTGCCCCCTCTGTGTTCTGTACATTATAATAATGCCTCATCTGTGACCCCCACAAGATAATATTGCCCCCCTCAGTGTCCCCCAGAAGATAATGGTGCCCCCTCTGTGTTCTGTACATTATAATAATGCCTCATCAGTGTCCCCCAGAAGATAATAGTGCCCCTTTTGTATCTCCGATAATATTGCCCCCCTCAGTGTCCCCCAGAAGATAATAGTGCCCCTTTTGTATCTTCGATAATATTGCCCCCCTCAGTGTCCCCCAGAAGATAATAGTGCCCCTTTTGTATCTCCGATAATATTGCCCCCCTCAGTGTCCCCCAGAAGATAATAGTGCCCCTTTTGTATCTCCGATAATATTGCCCCCCTCAGTGTCCCCCAGAAGATAATAGTGCCCCTTTTGTATCTCCGATAATATTGCCCCCCTCAGTGTCCCCCAGAAGATAATAGTGCCCCTTTTGTATCTCCGATAATATTGCCCCCCTCAGTGTCCCCCAGAAGATAGTGCCCCTTTTGTATCTCCGATAATATTGCCCCCTCAGTGTTCTCAGAAGGTACTAGTTCCTTATCTGCCTCCCTCCAACTAGGCAAATAATCCCCCTCTGCCTCCCCACTAGGTAATAGTGCCCCCTCTGTGCAACCTCACAAAATAATACCGCCTTATCTGTGCCCTCCTAAGAAAATAATGCCCCTCAGTGTCACCCAGAAGGTCATAATGACTCTCTGTGTCCTGTGCACTTACTGTCTGACCTCCTACTGTTACAGTGTGCACCACAAGGCCATAAATGTCCTATATCAGGGGTACTCAACTGGTGGACATGGTAAAGATCTGGACCGCGGCCACCAGTCATCCGGACCACCCACCGGATCTCCCCGCATTCATTTGCATAGGTTTCTCTAAGTCACCCATACAAATGAATAGCCCCTGCCCAGAGCGATGGAGCGCTGTGTTCCCTGCCCGGTGATGCTCCTGTGCGATTAGCACTGTCTGCATCATCCGCTCTGGCCAGGCCTGACAAGAAGAGGGCAGAGCAGCGGAGCAGGGCGGGACCTGGGGTAGAGCCAAAGGTAAAAATTTGTGTTCCTCCTTGTGTGACTCTCTAGTTGTCGTAGAACTACAACTCCCATCATGACCTTCTGTCCGTGCACGATGGGAGTTGTAGTTTGCAACAGCTGGACAGTCACAGTGGCAACGTTCATGAAGGGGAACCAGGGCATCCTTAATTCTGGGCGAACAGCGGCATAATTAACTCTGGGGGCACAGTGGCATCATTAACTCTGGGGGCACAGTGGCATCATTAACTCTGGGGGCACAGTGGCATCATTAACTCTGGGGGCACAGTGGCATCATTAACTCTGGGGGGACAGAGGCATAATTAACTCTGAGGGCACAGTGGCATTATTAACTCTGGGGGCACGTGGCATCATTAACTCTGGGGGCACAGTGGCATAATTAACTCTGGGGGCACAGTGGCATAATTAACTCTGGGGGCACAGTGGCATCATTAACTCTGGGGGCACAGTGGCATAATTAACTCTGGGGGCACAGTGGCATCATTAACTCTGGGGGCACAGTGGCATCATTAACTCTGGGGGCACAGTGGCATCATTAACTCTGGGGGGACAGAGGCATCATTAATTCTGGGGGCACAGTGGCATCATTAACTCTGGGGGCACAGTGGCATCATTAACTCTGGGGGCACAGTGGCATCATTAATTCTGGGGGCACAGTGGCATCATTAACTCTGGGGGCACAGTGGCATCATTAACTCTGGGGGCACAGTGGCATCATTAACTCTGGGGGCACAGTGGCATCATTAAGGAGTGAAGACTGAGTAGGAAGGAAAATACCGTACCACAGTGCCACAGTGCATACAGGAAAGCATAGTAAAAGTAATCAACCTAGTGTGGCTTAGGGGCCCAGTCACGACTGCGACCGCTGCAACCCCTAAAGCTACAACACTGGTGAGAACCCTCATAGGCAGGAGTCATGATAACCATATAAGAGACAGTATAGAGACTGGACAAAACAAGGGGGGCACTTTGGCAGAGGTGTAACTAAAGGGGGGTGCAGTGGTATTGATTGTACTTAAGCCCTGGTGCACCACACGGCAATCAATGTCCTGTATCTTCCCTCCACTTTGTTGGCCTCAGAGGTGTAAAGACTGAGTAGGAAGGAAAACACAGGAGACTGTACAGTGCCACAGTGCATACAGGAAAGCATAGTAAGAGTAATCAGCCTAGTGTGCCTTAGGGGCCCAGTCACGACTGCGACCGCTGCAACCCCTAAAGCTACAACACTGGTGAGAACCCTCATAGGCAGGAGTCATGATAACCATATAAGAGACAGTATAGAGACTGGACAAAACAGAAAGGGAAAAGCGCTCTGCACATTATTAAAGGGGAACTAAACCCAACCAGGTCCCCGTCTACAGAACCGGCGATGGTTGTGAGGGACTTCCTGTTGACGCAGACCTAAAATCAGGTCACCTCTCGCTTTGAGCATCTGGAGAAGCACCGGCTTATCTCGCCCTGATACTGCAGACGGGTGGACGGCGGCCAACTTCCTCCATAGAGTCTCATCTATCAAACAAGACAAAACCCCCAATCATTTAGTGACATTGTTAAATATAACCGGAACGCTAAATAATAACCCGGTCTGACTACGGAGAGAGGGAGCTCTTTGTTTGTATAAAAAACATAAATGTATTGTAATCTTCTTGACATCATGGCCGACAGTTCATAACAAGAAACCTTTATATAAAGGTCGTCCTCAGTATAAGGAAATAATGTAGGAGGGTTATGTAGGCATGTCCGTAAATCTCGTCTCACCAGCTGGGATTTCTTCCTTAGTAGTGATGAGCGGCGGGGGCCATATTCGAATTTGCGATATTTCGTGAATATATGGATGAATATTCGTCCTATGTTTGCGAAATTTGCATATTTGCTATGTTCGTTGTCTTTTTTGTTTTCAAGCGAAAATTTGTAATGAAGTGCGCATTTTGGATGATATCTGTCACCTAAAAGAAGGGAGTGATCAGTGTCCTCCGACTGGACGTGCCGATATTCGCACATTCAAATATTAGCATATTCGCGAATATTTGCATAGTCTCTAATTTGCATATTCGCACATATTCGGAAAAAAATGAATACTCGTCATTACTAATATATATCACTATATTTTAAATATTTGCTAAATCGCGAAGTGACGTCATTCGTGGTAAATTTTCGCATTTCGAATATTCACGCTCAACGCTATTCCTTAGTACTTTATCCAGTGTGGTGGATCCATCTTGAAATGTCCTTTTAAAGGGGTTAACCAGGAAAAAACTTTTTATATATATATATATATATATATATATATATATATATATATATATATATCAACCGGCTCCAGAAAGTTAAACAGATTTGTAAATTACTTCTATTAAAAAATCTTCATCCTTTCAGTACTTATGAGCTTCTGAAGTTAAGGTTGTTCTTTTCTGTCTAAGTGCTCTCTGATGACACGTGTCTCGGGAAACGCCCAGTTTAGAAGCAAATCCCCATAGCAATCCTCTTCTAAACTGGGCGTTTCCCAAGACAAGTGTCATCAGAGAGGATTTAGACAGAAAAGAACAACCTTAACTTCATAAGCTCATAAGTACTGAAAGGATGAAGATTTTTTAATAGAAGTAATTTACAAATCTGTTTTACTTTCTGGAGCCAGTTGATATATATATATATATATATATATATATATATATATATATATATAAAAGTTTTTTCCTGGAATACCCCTTTAAGATTGCCATCTGTAGAGGACTTCCTGGAGACCTACGTCCGTTTCTCCATCTATTCCCCTGACTTTCTCTGGAGCCACTTCTGCTCAAATGATGGGTGTGTCCTTTATAAATGTGGGCGTGTTTATCCTGTGTCTACTATCCATAAATATACAAATATGGTTATTTAAAAGTATATATATCTCCTTCTAGTGGGTCGGCTGAATATATATATATATATTTGGGTGTATACATTATGTCATGGCTATACAATGGTCCCTCAACATACCATGGTAATCCGTTCCAAATGGACCATCGTTTGTTGAAACCATCGCATGTTGAGGGATCCGTGCAATGCAAAGTATAGGACAGTGGTCTACAACCTGCGGACCTCCAGATGTTGCAAAACTACAACATCCAGCATGCCCGGACAGCCAACGGCTGTCCGGGCATGCTGGGTGTTGTATTTTTGCAACATCTGGAGGTCCGCAGGTTGAAGACCACTGTTAGATAAAGTTGTACTCACCTGTCCCCGCCGCTCCGGACCGTCACCGCTCGTCACCGCTGCCCTGGATGTCGCCTTCCATCACTGTCGCTGCGTCCCCGGGGTGTCCCCGACGCTCCGGCAAGGCCTCTGCTTCCCCGGCATCCGCGCTCTCCGTTGCCGCCATCACGTCGCTATGCATGCCGCTCCTATTGGATGACGGGACGGTGTACGCAGCGACGTGATGACGACGAAGGAGAGCGCCGACTATGCAGGGGATCCCGAAGAGGACGCGCCGGAGCCCCGAGGACAGGTAAGTGATCATCAGCGGACCACACGGGGCACCGTAAACGGCTATCCGGTGGCAGCTGAAGCAGTCTGCGCTGCCGGATAGCCGTTTATGCGATGGCCCCGACATACAAAAGCATCGCATGTTGGTGCTGCCTCTGAGAGTGATCGTATGTTGAAATGATCGTATGTCGGGGCCATCGTAGGACGGGGGGTCACTGTATTGTCATCTGATTGGATACTACTAGCTCTACATATATGATACTTCTCTGACTATTCTCCTGCTACAGATATACTGAAATAGTATATAGTGTGTCATGCTGTCTATCTATAGACATGATATCCTTTGACAAATGGTGAGCACGTGGCAAGTACTTAAAGGGGTACTCCGGTGGAAAACTTTATTTTTTTTTTTTTAAATCAACTGGTGCCAGAAAGTTAAACAGATTTGTAAATCACTTCTATTAAAAAATCTTAATCCTTCCAGTACTTTTTATGATCTATATACTACAGAGGAAATGCTTTACTTTTTAGATTTCTCTGATGTCACGACCACAGTGCTCTCTGCTGACCTCTGCTGTCCATTTTAGGAACTGTCCAGAGCAGCATATGTTTTCTATGGGGATTTTCTCCTGCTCTGGACAGTTCCTAAAATGAACAGCAGAGGTCAGCAGAGAGCACTGTGGTCATGACATCAGAAAACTCTAAAAAGTAAAGCATTTCCTCTGTAGTATACAGCCCCTAAAAAGTACTGGAAGGATTAAGATTTTTTTTTTATAGAAGTAATTTACAATTCTGTTTAACTTTCTGGCACCAGTTTTTTAAAGTTTTCCACGGGAGTACCCCTTTAATAACCTTGGTTATTATTAGTGATGAGCAGCAGGGGCCATATTCGAATTTGCGATATTTTGCGAATATATTGACGATGATTCGAACTATGTTCGCGAAATTTGCATATTCGCTATGTTCGTTCACTTTTTTTTTCCCATGCGAAAAAAAACCCAGACCCATGTGATAGACCCCTATTCGCATGCAAAAAAAACATGAATATTCGTCATTACGCGTATATAGCACTATATTCTAAATATTCGTGAAATCGCAAAGTGCCGCTATTCGCGATAAAAATCTACATTACGAATATTCCTGCTCAACACTAGTTATTATTTTTGAAATTGAAAAATGACATACTTTTTATCAGAAATTCCAGACGAATCTGGAATAATCCTCACTGTAAATATTTATCTAGATGTTCGTCAAGGCCAGATCGATTCTCTTACGGAGTTAAAGGGGTATTCCAGGGATAAAACTTTTTTATTTTATTTCAACTGGCTCCAGAAAGTTAAACAGATTTGTAAATTACTTCTATAAAAAAAAATCTTAATCCTTCCAATAATTATCAGCTGCTGAAGTTGAGTTGTTCTTTTCTGTCTGGCAACAGTGCTCTCTGCTGACATCTCTGCTTGTCTCGGGAACTGCACAGAGTAGAAGAGGTTTGCTATGTGAATTTGCTTCTACTCTGGACAGTTCCCGAGACTCGTGTCATCAGAGAGCACTTAGACAGAAAAGAACAACTCAACTTCAGCAGCTCATAAGTACTGAAAGGATTAAGATTTTTTTTATTTTTATAGAAGTAATTTACAAATCTGTTTAACTTTCTGGAGCAAGTTAATATATATATATATATATATATATATATATATATATATATATATAAAAAGGTTTTTTCCTGGATAACCCCTTTAAAATGATAGGAATGCTGTATCTACAGCTCAGCAGGCTTCCTGTAACAGCTCAGTTGGACTTCCTGAACTTCTTTATACCAGTGGTCTCCAAACTGTGGACCTCCAGATGTTGCAAAACTACAACTCCCAGCATGCCCGGACAGCCAACGGCTGTCCGGGCATGCTGGGAGTTGTAGTTTTGCAACATCTGGAAGACCACTGTACTATATCATCATAAATTCTTACACTTAGCCATAAAAAAAAAACATACCCCAAAATCCGCAACAGACCCCATTGAGCTTGCCTACACTGCTGGAACATGTTCATTCTTCCGGAGGGTAGTGAATCTTTTAAATTTCAGCTTCGGAAAATTCCACTGTTTGGGGAATGCAGCAGAATCCCATTGGAAACAATAAGACTCTGCTGCAAGCATAATTCCACTGTGCAATTTCAACAGTGGAAACTCAGCAGCATAGACGAGGCCTATGGAAGTGTCAACAGAATCCGCCGCAGAAATTCCGCTGCAGAATTTTTTTTTTTTTTTTTTTGTGCATAAATGCTTTAAAAATTGCAACACATACTATATAGGTATAAAATGCCCAAAAAAACTCTGTAAAAAACATATGGAGATGAAAATCTGCAGGAAAAAATCTGCAGAAAACAATAAAATTGAATTAGAAATTTTAAGATTTTTTTTTATTGCAATGATATTTTTTGAGTATGGAAATGCAGTGTGTGAACGCAGCCAAAGAGATAGCAGTAAGTTTATTTCTGGGTTTGGCCCCTGAGTTACTGGGCCCCAGAACCACAATTATGTTGGAGTAAGACAGAGATTCTCTATAAGTACTTCCAACCAGAAAGCCAATAGTGCCAATGGGTTCCCGCTCTAAATAATGCCGCCCATAAATATCACACACTGCTCCGCACTTTCCTTCTGTAAGCAGAACCCTCCTCTACAAACAGCGCCCAGAGTTTACTCATCGCCGGTGCCAACTGCAGTTAACCCATTAATCTTCACCGTCACATCTCCTGCTATAAACAGTGCCACCCGGAGCTTCCCTGATATACAGTGATAGGAATCTTTGTTATACAGTGCCAGGCATCCCTGATATACAGTGCCAGGCATCCCTGATATACAGTGCCAGACATCCCTAATATACAGTGCCAGGCATCCCTAATATACAGTGCCAGGCACCCCTGATATACAGTGCAAGGCATCCCTGATATACAGTGCCAGGCATCCCTGATATACAGTGCCAGGCACCCCTGATATACAGTGCAAGGCATCCCTAATATACAGTGCCAGGCATCCCTAATATACAGTGCCAGACATCCCTAATATACAGTGCCAGGCATCCCTAATATACAGTGCCAGACATCCCTAATATACAGTGCCAGGCATCCCTGATATACAGTGCCAGACATCCCTGATATACAGTGCCAGGCATCCCTAATATACAGTGCCAGACATCCCTAATATACAGTGCCAGGCATCCCTAATATACAGTGCCAGACATCCCTGATATACAGTGCCAGGCATCCCTAATATACAGTGCCAGACATCCCTAATATACAGTGCCAGGCATCCCTAATATACAGTGCCAGACATCCCTAATATACAGTGCCAGGCATCCCAGATATACAGTGCCAGACATCCCTAATATACAGTGCCAGGCATCCCTAATATACAGTGCCAGGCATCCCTGATATACAGTGCCAGACATCCCTGATATACAGTGCCAGACATCCCTAATATACAGTGCCAGACATCCCTGATATACAGTGCCAGACATCCCTAATATACAGTGCCAGACATCCCTAATATACAGTGCCAGGCATCCCTGATATACAGTGCCAGACATCCCTAATATACAGTGCCAGGCATCCCTAATATACAGTGCCAGGCACCCCTGATATACAGTGCCAGGCATCCCTAATATACAGTGCCAGGCATCTCTGATATACAGTGCCAGGCATCCCTGATATACAGTGCCAGGCATCCCTAATATACAGTGCCAGGCATCCCTAATATAAAGTGCCAGGCATCCCTGATATACAGTGCCAGGCATCCCTAATATACAGTGCCAGACATCTCTAATATACAGTGCCAGACATCCCTGATATACAGTGCCAGACATCCCTGATATACAGTGCCAGGAATCCCTAATATACAGTGCCAGGCATCTCTGATATACAGTGCCAGACATCCCTAATATACAGTGCAAGGCATCCCTGATATACAGTGCCAGGCATCCCTAATATACAGTGCCAGGCATCTCTGATATACAGTGCCAGGCATCCCTAATATACAGTGCCAGGCATCCCTGATATACAGTGCCAGGCATCCCTAATATACAGTGCCAGGCATCCCTGATATACAGTGCCAGGCATCCCTAATATACAGTGCCAGGCATCCTTAATATACAGTGCCAGGGACCCCTGATATACAGTGCCAGGCATCCCTAATATACAGTGCCAGGCATCCTTAATATACAGTGCCAGGCATCCTTAATATACAGTGCCAGGGACCCCTGATATACAGTGCCAGGCATCTCTCATATACAGTACTAGGCATCTCTGATATACAGTGCCAGTCAGCTCTGATATACAGTACTAGGCATCCCTAATATACAGTGCCAGGCATCCCTGATATACAGTGCCAGGCATCCCTGATATACAGTACTAGGCATCCCTGATATACAGTGCCAGGCATCAATGATAAACAGTACCAGGCACCCCTGATATATGGTATTAGGCAGGTGATAGGCAGTACCTGGTCTCCCCCAGACATGATGCTGCCCCCCACCATGATCACTGTAGGGATGGTATTGGGCAGTGCCTGGTTTCCCCCAGACATGATGCTGCCCCCACCATGATCACTGTAGGGATGGTATTGGGCAGGTGATGGGCAGTAACTGGTTTCCTCCACACATGATGCTGCCCCCACCATGATCACTGTAGGGATGGTATTGGGCAGGTGATGGGCAGTGCCTGGTTTCCTCCAGACATGATTCTGCCCCCACCATGATCACTGTAGAGATGGTATTGGGCAGGTGATGGGCAGTAACTGGTTTCCTCCAGACATGATGCTGCCCCCACCATGATCACTGTAGGGATGGTATTGGGCAGGTGATGGGCAGTACCTGGTTTCCCCCAGACATGATGCCTCCCCCACCATGATCACTGTAGGGATGGTATTGGGTAGGTGATGGGCAGTGCCTGGTTTCCTCCAGACATGATGCTGCCCCCACCATGATCACTGTAGAGATGGTATTGGGCAGGTGATGGGCAGTGCCTGGTTTCCTCCAGACATGATGCTGCCCCCACATGATCACTGTAGGGATGGTATTGGGCAGGTGATGGGCAGTGCCTGGTTTCCCCCAGACATGATGCTGCCCCCACCATGATCACTGTAGGGATGGTATTGGGCAGGTGATGGGCAGTACCTGGTTTCCTCCAGACATGATGCTGCCCCCACCATGATCACTGTAGGGATGGTATTGGGCAGGTGATGGGCAGTGCCTGGTTTCCTCCAGACATGATGCTGCCCCCACATGATCACTGTAGGGATGGTATTGGGCAGGTGATGGGCAGTGCCTGGTTTCCCCCAGACATGATGCTGCCCCCACCATGATCACTGTAGGGATGGTATTGGACAGGTGATGGGCAGTGCCTGGTTTCCTCCAGACATGATGCTGCCCCCACCATGATCACTGTAGGGATGGTATTGGGCAGGTGATGGGCAGTACCTGGTCTCCCCCAGACATGATGCTGCCCCCCACCATGATCACTGTAGGGATGGTATTGGGCAGTACCTGGTTTCCTCCAGACATGATGCTGCCCCCACCATGATCACTGTAGGGATGGTATTGGGCAGGTGATGGGCAGTACCTGGTTTCCCCCAGACATGATGCTGCCCCCACCATGATCACTGTAGGGATGGTATTGGGCAGGTGATGGGCAGTGCCTGGTTTCCTCCAGACATGATGCTGCCCCCACATGATCACTGTAGGGATGGTATTGGGTAGGTGATGGGCAGTACCTGGTTTCCCCCAGACATGATGCTGCCCCCACCATGATCACTGTAGGGATGGTATTGGGTAGGTGATGGGCAGTGCCTGGTTTCCCCCAGACATGATGCTGCCCCCACCATGATCACTGTAGGGATGGTATTGGGCAGGTGATGGGCAGTACCTGGTTTCCCCCAGACATGATGCTGCCCCCACCATGATCACTGTAGGGATGGTATTGGGCAGGTGATGGGCAGTGCCTGGTTTCCTCCAGACATGATGCTGCCCCCACATGATCACTGTAGGGATGGTATTGGGCAGGTGTTGGGCAGTGCCTGGTTTCCCCCAGACATGATGCTGCCCCCACCATGATCACTGTAGGGATGGTATTGGGCAGGTGATGGGCAGTACCTGGTTTCCTCCAGACATGATGCTGCCCCCACCATGATCACTGTAGGGATGGTATTGGGCAGGTGATGGGCAGTGCCTGGTTTCCTCCAGACATGATGCTGCCCCCACCATGATCACTGTAGGGATGGTATTGGGCAGGTGATGGGCAGTACCTGGTCTCCCCCAGACATGATGCTGCCCCCCACCATGATCACTGTAGGGATGGTATTGGGCAGTACCTGGTTTCCTCCAGACATGATGCTGCCCCCACCATGATCACTGTAGGGATGGTATTGGGCAGGTGATGGGCAGTGCCTGGTTTCCTCCAGACATGATGCTGCCCCCACCCCCACCATGATCACTGTAGGGATGGTATTGGGCAGGTGATGGGCAGTAACTGGTTTCCTCCAGACATGATGCTGCCCCCACCATGATCACTGTAGGGATGGTATTGGGCAGGTGATGGGCAGTACCTGGTTTCCCCCAGACATGATGCTGCCCCCACCATGATCACTGTAGGGATGGTATTGGGTAGGTGATGGGCAGTGCCTGTTTTCCTCCAGACATGATGCTGCCCCCACCATGATCACTGTAGGGATGGTATTGGGCAGGTGATGGGCAGTGCCTGGTTTCCTCCAGACATGATGCTGCCCCCACCATGATCACTGTAAGGATGGTATTGGACAGGTGATGGGCAGTGCCTGGTTTCCTCCAGACATGATGCTGCCCCCACCATGATCACTGTAGGGATGGTATTGGGCAGGTGATGGGCAGTGCCTGGTTTTCTCCAGACATGATGCTGCCCCCACATGATCACTGTAGGGATGGTATTGGGCAGGTGATGGGCAGTACCTGGTTTCCCCCAGACATGATGCTGCCCCCACCATGATCACTGTAGGGATGGTATTGGACAGGTGATGGGCAGTGCCTGGTTTCCTCCAGACATGATGCTGCCCCCACCATGATCATTGTAGGGATGGTATTGGGCAGGTGATGGGCAGTGCCTGGTATCCCCCAGACATGATGCTGCCCCCACCATGATCACTGTAGGGATGGTATTGGGCAGGTGATGGGTAGTACCTGGTTTCCTCCAGACATGATGCTGCCCCCCACCATGATCACTGTAGGGATGGTATTGGACAGGTGATGGGCAGTGCCTGGTTTCCTCCAGACATGATGCTGCCCCCACCATGATCATTGTAGGGATGGTATTGGGCAGGTGATGGGCAGTGCCTGGTATCCCCCAGACATGATGCTGCCCCCACCATGATCACTGTAGGGATGGTATTGGGCAGGTGATGGGTAGTACCTGGTTTCCTCCAGACATGATTCTGCCCCCACCATGATCACTGTTGGGATGGTATTGGGCAGGTGATGGGCAGTACCTGGTTTCCCCCAGACATGATGCTGTCCCCACCATGGTATTGGTATTGGTTTTTGTCCCCTTGTCCCTCCACACAATCCTGTATTTGAGCTCTACAGGCAGTTCTTTCCAGCTTATGGCTTGGTTTTAGCTTTGATATTCATGGTCAGCTGTGAGACCTTATATAGACAGGGCTGTTGTCACGATGCCGGCTGGCAGGTAGTGGATCCTCTGTGCCAGAGAGGGATTGGCGTGGACCGTGCTAGTGGATCGGTTCTAAGTCACTACTGGTTTTCACCAGAGCCCGCCGCAAAGCGGGATGGTCTTGCTGCGGCGGTAGTGACCAGGTCGTATCCACTAGCAACGGCTCAACCTCTCTGACTGCTGAAGATAGGCGCGGTACAAGGGAGTAGACAGAAGCAAGGTCGGACGTAGCAGAAGGTCGGGGCAGGCAGCAAGGATCGTAGTCGGGGGCAACGGCAGGAGGTCTGGAACACAGGCTAGGAACACACAAGGAAACGCTTTCACTGGCACAATGGCAATAAGATCCGGCGAGGGAGTGAAGGGGAAGTGAGGTATAAATAGGGAGTGCACAGGTGAACACACTAATTGGAACCACTGCGCCAATCAGCGGCGCAGTGGCCCTTTAAATCGCAGAGACCCGGCGCGCGCGCGCCCTAGGGAGCGGGGCCGCGCGCGCCGGGACAGGACAGACGGAGAGCGAGTCAGGTACGGGAGCCGGGATGCGCATCGCGAGCGGGCGCTACCCGCATCGCGAATCGCATCCCGGCTGGAGACGGTATCGCAGCGCACCGGGTCAGTGGAGCTGCCCGGAGCGCTGCGGTAGCGAGAGAGAAGCGAGCGCTCCGGGGAGGAGCGGGGACCCGGAGCGCTCGGCGTAACAGTACCCCCCCCCTTGGGTCTCCCCCTCTTCTTAGAGCCTGAGAACCTGAGGAGCAGACTTTTGTCTAGGATGTTGTCCTCAGGTTCCCAGGATCTCTCTTCAGGTCCACAGCCCTCCCAATCCACCAAAAAGAACTTTTTTCCTCTGACCGTCTTGGAGGCCAGTATCTCTTTCACTGAGAAGACGTCAGAAGAACCGGAGACAGGAGTGGGAGAAACTAATTTGGGAGAGAAACGGTTGATGATGAGTGGTTTAAGAAGAGAGACATGAAAGGCATTAGGAATACGGAGAGAAGGAGGAAGAAGAAGTTTGTAAGAGACAGGATTAATTTGGCACAAGACTTTGAAGGGACCAAGATAGCGTGGACCCAGTTTGTAACTGGGGACACGAAAGCGGACATATTTAGCGGAGAGCCATACCTTGTCTCCGGGAGCAAAAATGGGGGGAGCTCTTCTTTTCTTATCGGCAAACTTTTTCATGCGAGATGAAGCCTGTAAAAGAGAAACTTGGGTCTCTTTCCATATGGTGGAAAGATCACGAGTCACTTCATCTACCGCGGGCAAACCAGAGGGCAAGGGAGTAGGGAGGGGGGGAAGAGGGTGACGGCCGTACACCACGAAAAATGGGGATTTGGAGGAAGATTCAGAGACTCTAAAGTTATACGAGAATTCGGCCCATGGTAGAAGATCTGCCCAATCATCCTGGCGGGAGGAAACAAAATGTCGTAAATAATCACCCAAGACCTGGTTAATTCTTTCTACTTGTCCATTGGATTGAGGATGATATGCAGAAGAAAAGTTTAATTTAATCTTGAGTTGTTTACAGAGAGCCCTCCAGAATTTTGACACGAATTGGACGCCTCTATCCGAGACTATTTGTGTGGGCAACCCGTGAAGACGAAAAATGTGTACAAAAAATTGTTTAGCCAACTGAGGCGCTGAAGGAAGACCAGGAAGAGGGATGAAATGTGCCATCTTGGAGAATCGATCAACGACCACCCAAACAACAGTGTTGCCACGGGATGGGGGTAGGTCTGTAATAAAATCCATACCAATCAGAGACCAAGGCTGTTCGGGGACAGGCAGAGGATGAAGAAAACCAGCGGGCTTCTGGCGAGGAGTCTTATCCCGAGCACAGACAGTGCAGGCTCGCACAAAGTCCACGACATCCGTCTCCAGAGTCGGCCACCAATAGAAGCGAGAGATGAGTTGCACAGATTTCTTGATGCCTGTATGACCTGCGAGATGGGAGGAGTGACCCCATTTGAGGATTCCGAGGCGTTGGCGTGGAGAGACGAAGGTCTTTCCTGGAGGAGTTTGCCTGATGGAGGCTGGAGAAGTGGAGATCAGGCAGTCAGGAGGAATGATGTGTTGCGGAGAGAGTTCAACTTCCGAGGCATCCGAGGAACGAGAGAGAGCATCGGCCCTAATGTTCTTATCGGCAGGCCGAAAGTGAATTTCAAAATTAAATCGGGCAAAGAACAGAGACCACCTGGCCTGGCGAGGATTCAGCCGTTGGGCAGACTGGAGATAGGAGAGGTTCTTGTGATCGGTGTAAATAATAACAGGAAATCTTGATCCCTCCAGCAGATGCCTCCATTCCTCAAGTGCTAATTTAATGGCTAGAAGCTCTCGATCCCCGATGGAGTAGTTCCTCTCCGCCGGAGAGAAGGTCCTAGAAAAAAACCCACAAGTAACAGCATGCCCGGAAGAATTTTTTTGTAGAAGGACCGCTCCAGCTCCTACAGAGGAGGCATCAACCTCCAATAGGAAGGGTTTAGATGGGTCAGGTCTGGAGAGCACGGGAGCCGAAGAAAAGGCAGACTTGAGCCGTTTAAAGGCGTCTTCCGCTTGAGGAGGCCAAGACTTGGGATTGGCATTTTTTTTGGTTAAAGCCACGATAGGGGCCACAACGGTAGAAAAATGTGGAATAAATTGCCTGCAATAATTGGCGAACCCCAAAAAACGTTGGATAGCACGGAGTCCGGAGGGGCGTGGCCAATCTAAGACGGCAGAGAGTTTTTCTGGATCCATTTGTAGTCCCTGGCCAGAGACCAAGTATCCTAGGAAAGGAAGAGATTGGCATTCAAACAGACATTTCTCTATCTTGGCATAAAGTTGATTGTCACGAAGTCTCTGAAGAACCATACGGACATGCTGGCGGTGTTCTTCTAGATTGGCAGAAAAATCAGGATATCGTCCAGATATACAACAACACAGGAGTATAAGAGATCACGAAAAATTTCATTAACAAAGTCTTGGAAGACGGCAGGGGCGTTGCACAGGCCAAAGGGCATGACCAGATACTCAAAGTGTCCATCTCTAGTGTTAAATGCCGTTTTCCATTCATCCCCCTCTCTGATGCGGATGAGATTATAAGCACCTCTTAAGTCCAGTTTGGTAAAGATGTGGGAACCTTGGAGGCGATCAAAGAGTTCAGAGATGAGGGGTAGAGGGTAGCGGTTCTTTATCGTGATTTTATTAAGACCGCGGTAGTCAATGCAAGGGCGTAGAGAGCCATCTTTTTTGGACACAAAGAAAAATCCGGCTCCGGCAGGAGAGGAGGATTTACGGATAAAGCCTTTTTTTAAATTTTCCTGGATGTACTCCGACATAGCAAGAGTCTCTGGGGCGGACAGAGGATAGATTCTGCCCCGGGGTGGAGTAGTGCCCGGGAGGAGGTCAATAGGACAATCATAAGGCCTGTGAGGAGGTAGAGTCTCAGCTTGTTTTTTGCAAAAAACATCCGCAAAGTCCATATAGGCCTTAGGGAGACCGGTTACAGGGGGAACCACAGAGTCACGGCAAGGGGTACTGGGAACCGGTTTTAGGCAGTCCTTGAAACAAGAGGGCCCCCAACTCTTGATCTCCCCAGTGAACCAATCCAGGGTTGGGGAATGGAGTTGAAGCCAGGGTAGTCCAAGGAGGATTTCGGAAGTGCAATTGGGGAGGACCAAAAATTCAATCTTCTCGTGATGAGGTCCGATGCACATTAGAAGGGGCTCCGTGCGGAAACGTATGGTACAATCCAATCTTTCATTGTTTACACAATTGATGTAGAGGGGTCTGGCGAGACTGGTCACTGGGATGTTGAACCTGTTGACGAGAGAGGCCAAAATAAAATTTCCTGCAGATCCGGAATCCAAGAAGGCCATAGTAGAGAAGGAGAAGGCAGAGGCAGATATCCGCACAGGCACAGTAAGACGTGGAGAAGCAGAGTAGACATCAAGGACTGTCTCACCTTTGTGCGGAGTCAGCGTACGTCTTTCCAGGCGGGGAGGACGGATAGGACAATCCTTCAGGAAGTGTTCGGTACTGGCACAGTACAGACAGAGATTCTCCATGCGGCGTCGTGTCCTCTCTTGAGGTGTCAGGCGAGACCGGTCGACCTGCATAGCCTCCACGGCGGGAGGCACAGAAACGGATTGCAGGGGACCAGAGGAGAGAGGAGCCGGGGAGAAAAAACGTCTTGTGCGAACAAAGTCCATATCCTGGCGGAGCTCCTGACGCCTTTCGGAAAAACGCATGTCAATGCGAGTGGCAAGATGGATGAGTTCATGTAGGTTAGCAGGGATTTCTCGTGCGGCCAGAACATCTTTAATGTTGCTGGATAGGCCTTTTTTAAAGGTCGCGCAGAGGGCCTCATTATTCCAGGATAATTCTGAAGCAAGAGTACGGAATTGTACGGCGTACTCGCCAACGGAAGAATTACCCTGGACCAGGTTCAACAGGGCAGTCTCAGCAGAAGAGGCTCGGGCAGGTTCCTCAAAGACACTTCGAATTTCTGAGAAGAAGGAGTGTATAGAGGCAGTGACGGGGTCATTGCGGTCCCAGAGCGGTGTGGCCCATGACAGAGCTTTTCCAGACAAAAGGCTGACTACGAAAGCCACCTTAGACCTTTCAGTAGGAAACTGGTCCGACATCATCTCCAAGTGCAGGGAACATTGGGAAAGAAAGCCACGGCAGAATTTAGAGTCCCCATCAAATTTATCCGGCAAGGATAGTCGTAGACCAGAAGCGGCCACTTGCTGCGGAGGAGGTGCAGGAGCTGGCGGAGGAGATGATTGCTGAAGCTGTGGTAGTAGCTGCTGTAGCATCACGGTCAGTTGAGACAGCTGTTGGCCTTGTTGCGCTATCTGTTGTGACTGCTGGGCGACCACCGTGGTGAGGTCAGCGACAACTGGCAGAGGAACTTCAGCGGGATCCATGGCCGGATCTACTGTCACGATGCCGGCTGGCAGGTAGTGGATCCTCTGTGCCAGAGAGGGATTGGCGTGGACCGTGCTAGTGGATCGGTTCTAAGTCACTACTGGTTTTCACCAGAGCCCGCCGCAAAGCGGGATGGTCTTGCTGCGGCGGTAGTGACCAGGTCGTATCCACTAGCAACGGCTCACCTCTCAGGCTGCTGAAGATAGGCGCGGTACAAGGGAGTAGACAGAAGCAAGGTCGGACGTAGCAGAAGGTCGGGGCAGGCAGCAAGGATCGTAGTCGGGGGCAACGGCAGGAGGTCTGGAACACAGGCTAGGAACACACAAGGAAACGCTTTCACTGGCACAATGGCAACAAGATCCGGCGAGGGAGTGCAGGGGAAGTGAGGTATAAATAGGGAGTGCACATGTGAACACACTAATTGGAACCACTGCGCCAATCAGCGGCGCAGTGGCCCTTTAAATCGCAGAGACCCGGCGCGCGCGCGCCCTAGGGAGCGGGGCCGCGCGCGCCGGGACAGGACAGACGGAGAGCGAGTCAGGTACGGGAGCCGGGATGCGCATCGCGAGCGGGCGCTACCCGCATCGCGAATCGCATCCCGGCTGGAGACGGTATCGCAGCGCACCGGGTCAGTGGAGCTGCCCGGAGCGCTGCGGTAGCGAGAGAGAAGCGAGCGCTCCGGGGAGGAGCGGGGACCCGGAGCGCTCGGCGTAACAGCTGTGTATTTCCAATACCTGTCCAGGTGGGGCACGTGGCGACTGTACCCTGGCGGGAGAATGTGTCCAGGAGTTTGGGATTACATCTCCTCAACAAAAGCGAGTGCCTTCAGCAGTAAGGGTCTCAGATGTAGCAGAGCTAAGTCTGACATTGGACAAAAATGATTTCACCATATGATTTTCTTCTGAAACTACTCAACAATAATGAGTCCCAAAGGACCTAAGGGACAATCCAGCTCTGCTACATCCAACCATATTGAGGAAATGCAGAGAAATCCGATATTGTGTGTATCAGGCGGGTGACATGTTCCCTGCTGTGTTGTGTCCCCGAGATCCACAGGATATTATCTCCTCTCTTATCTGTGATAATAAAAAAAAGGACACGTAGAGGTGAGAGGACAACATCCTCATCATCATCATCATCATCATCTTCATGGTAGCCACAGGCGCACTTAATAATTTGTTGAGTTAGGACAGTGTTTCCCAACAAGGGGCCCTCCAGCGTTGCAAAACTACAACTCCCAGCATGCCCGGACAGCCGTTGGCTGTCCGGGCATGCTCGGAGTTGTAGTTTTGCAACAGCTGGAGGCGCCCTGTTTGGGAAACACTGGGTTAGGATGTACAGAAATCATCAAGTCATTAATTGTTTCTTTGTATTAAATATGTACATAGTGACCTCACCAGCAGAATAGTGAGTACAGCTCTGGAGTATAATACAGGATATAACTCAGGATCAGTACAGGATAAGTAATGTAATGTATGTACACAGTGACCTCACCAGCAGAATAGTGAGTACAGCTCTGGAGTATAATACAGGATATAACTCGGGATCAGTACAGGATAAGTAATGTAATGTATGTACACAGTGATCTCACCAGCAGAATAGTGAGTACAGCTCTGGGGTATAATACAGGATATAACTCAGGATCAGTACAGGATAAGTAATGTAATGTATGTACACAGTGACCCCACCAGCAGAATAGTGAGTACAGCTCTGGAGTATAATACAGGATATAACTCAGGATCAGTACAGGATAAGTAATGTAATGTATGTACACAGTGACCTCACCAGCAGAATAGTGAGTACAGCTCTGGAGTATAATACAGGATATAACTCAGGATCAGTACAGGATAAGTAATGTAATGTATGTACACAGTGACCTCACCAGCAGAATAGTGAGTACAGCTCTGGAGTATAATACAGGATATAACTCAGGATCAGTACAGGATAAGTCATGTAATGTATGTACACAGTGACCTCACCAGCAGGGTAGTGAGTGCAGCTCTGGAGTATAATACAGGATATAACCCAGAATCAGTACAGGATAAGTAATGTAATGTATGTACACAGTGACCTCACCAGCAGAATAGTGAGTACAGCTCTGGAGTATAATACAGGATATAACTCAGGATCAGTACAGGATAAGTAATGTAATGTATGTACACAGTGACCTCACCAGCAGAATAGTGAGTACAGCTCTGGAGTATAATACAGGATATAACTCAGGATCAGTACAGGATAAGTAATGTAATGTATGTACACAGTGACCTCACCAGCAGAATAGTGAGTACAGCTCTGGAGTATAATACAGGATATTACTCAGGATCAGTACAGGACAGATAATGTATTGTATGTAATTTTTCATATAGAATAAGGGTCTGGTTTTAGAATACCTGGATATTTCTGAGGGGAGGGGTCCATTTATTGTGACCCTTGTGAATCTGTAGAACAAGGAGTCAGTGGTGTTAGCACAGTACAGCACCACTATATCTCCAATGGATCATCATGGAACAGTGGGAAACTCACATTTTTTAAATGTCCCTTATTTCCTCCTTTTTTTTTCATTATTGTCACTTTGTGTTTAGTTTTCATTAACCATTCAATGTTATACAAACAGAACCTGTGGGAATAGCACAAGCTGCGCGCTCAGATATTAATGACGGATCCGTAACACAGGGAAACTAAATATATTCTGCAATATGTTCCCTCATTTATAGTTTACTGTAGTTTATAATAATTAGTTTATCATTCAATCTGTTCTCTGAAAGTACATACTAATACTAATGTGGACAAATAAACCCATTGTGGCCCATACTGAAGACATCAGTGCCCTCTGGTGGTCATAGATGGTAACTAACAAGTATTTCACTTACTAATTTATCCGACTGTATAAGGGTCTATTCACAAGACAGACTTTCCGCTTGTGGAATTCCACCTAAAATTAAATCCCATAAACTTCTATGGGATTCCGCACTCCCATTCACACTTCTGAATTTCCGCTTGCGGAATTCCGCTAGCGGAATTCCGCAAGTGGAAATTCAGAAGTGTGAGTGGGAGTGCGGAATCCCATAGAAGTCTATGGGCTTTAAAGGGGTACTCCGGTGGAAAACTTTTAAATTTTTTTAAATCAACTGTTGGCAGAAAGTTAAACAGATTTGTAAATTACTTCTATTAAAAAAAATCTTAATCCTTCCAGTACTTATTAGCCGCTGAATACTACAGAGGAAATTCTTTTTTTTTTTTCTGGAACACAGAGCTCTCTGCTGGCATTACAAGAATAGTACTCTCTGCTGACATCACGAGCACAGTGCCCTCTGCTGACATCACAAGCACAGTGCTCTCTGTTGACATCTCTGTCCATTTTAGGAACTGTCCAGAGCAGCATATGTTTTCTATGGGGATTTTCTCCTACTCTGGACAGTTCTTAAAATGGACAGAGATGTCAGCAGAGAGCACTGTGCTCGTGATTCAGCAGAGAGCTCTTTGTTCCAAAAAGAAAATAATTTCCTCTGTAGTATTCAGCAGCTAATAAGTACTGGAAGTATTAAGATTTTTTTTTTATAGAAGTTATTTACAAATCTGTTTAACTATTTGGCACCAGTTGATAAAAAAAAAAAAAAAGTTTTCCACCGGAGTACCCCTTTAAATTGAGGTGGAATTCCGCAAGCGGAAATTCTGTCTTGTGAATAGACCCTTTTCAATCAGGAAGATTTACTGTTTCTGGTTTATTTTGCAAATACTAATTTTGTGTCAAGTTGGTGTTTCCAATCTTCTTGAATTGTTTATTTATAGGAAAAATATATGAATTAAATATTTTATTTATTCATTCATTTATTTAGTATATTTTAGCAGTAAAACATTTTTGGGTCGTTTACACCACGTATAGTATTACCATGAAAGGTACCAATTGTTTGCACCAAAATATTTCATACAGGTATTTAACTACTACATGTCACATTAATATGTCCATCTTTTTTGAGTGCGCATGTTGCACATACTTGTTTGTTTTTTTTGTTTAATACAACATAAAAAAAATTTAAATAAATAAAGCCCAAAGTAAAAGGTGCAACTCAAAACAAAATCCAGGTGCAAACTAAGTAATAAATCTAATTCACTCTCAAAAAGCGCACCCGGCACTGCTCAAGCACCTGTATGATTCACTCCCACCTTCTAGCAGATCCAAAAAATAAAGATTCACTGGTTGTGCTCACTGCAAGTAGTAATCCACAAGGAAAAAAAACTTCATCCACAACGAAACAGAAATGCAGGGCACTCACCATTACTGTATAAAGTTCTTTATTCAGACGATCCTTTCATAACAGGGCGGTAAGACGCTCGACAGGGGTGTGATTCAGGGCTACAGCCCGTTTCTCGCGATACTTGCACTTCAACAGGCCGCTGGGCCTGTTGAAGTGCAAGTATCGCGAGAAACGGACCGTAGCCCTGAATCACACCCCTGTCGAGCGTCTTACCGCCCTGTTATGAAAGGATCGTCTGAATAAAGAACTTTATACAGTAATGGTGAGTGCCCTGCATTTCTGTTTCGTTGTTGATTAAGTAATAAATCTTCCCACTTTTAATACATCAAATCAAAGATTTTTTTATTTTTTACTACAATGTCAGGGGAACAATGGTATATATATATAAACAAGAGAATACAGCAGCACACTGCTAGCACAAAGATACAGATAAAACATGAAATGCTATATTGCTACAATGCAGAAAATGCAAAAATTAGGCACTTAGTTCACAATTTAGCGGCCAAATATATATATATATATATATATATATATATATATATATCTATCTATCTATATATATATATATATATATATATATATATATATATACGACTGCTTCACCAGACAGATAATCTCTTTAGGAGACTGGGAAAGTTGGGGAAGTACTGTGAGCTGTGAGTACTGCTCTCCACCTAGCTTTTCCAGTCTGCCGAAGGGAATATCTGTCTGGTAAAGCAGCCATATTGCAGCTGTTCAGGAGACTAGGAAAGCTGGGTGGAAGACAGTACACAGTGCATGGCTCACAGTACTTTCCCAGTCTACTGAATAGAATATCTGTCTGGCAAAGCTCTTTAGGAGACTAGGAAAGCTGGGTGGCATGCATACTGTGTGCCACCAAAATTTCCAAGTCTCTTGAAGCTCCAGCAGTGATAGGCTGCTCGTCCTCCCTGCATTCCATTGCTGTCATGCCCTCTCCCTGCCCCCGCACTGATGTCTTATTTTTCCCCTCACTCTTCACTTAAATTTTCTCTCCCCCTCCAGCCCCGTCCCTTCTCTCTGTCCCTTCACTAACTATTCTCTGCACCAGCCTGTTGGACAGTTAAATCATACTTTACCATGATGTTCGTCCGGCAGCAGGATGTTTAAAATTCCCGGGCAATCTCTGCAGCCTGAGAATAACATGATCAGTAGATGTACCGGAAGTCTCATGGACCTGCGTGTGACTTCCTGCACATCTCTCGATCACGTTACTCTCGGGCAGCGGTGACATTCCTAAACTATTTTTATTTAACATCGGGAAAAAAAAAACTTGTGTACGAAGTTTCATAGAAATAACTGCAGCCGTTCGGAAGTGCTGGAACATTCATACACACATACACCTGCCAGAAGGGGGAGCTGTCACACCAGCAAAGCCTGTGACTGTGGGAAAACTACATTGTGTTTCTATTGTTGTTTATTATATAAAGGGAAAAATAAGAATTAAAAATGCAAAATAAACCTAAAGTGAGATGAGGGCACATTGTGGCTTTGTGCTAAAATAATAATAAATATAAAAAAATCCCAAATTATTCTGCCCTCAATACCCCATAATGACAAAGTGAAAACAAAAGTAACTAACATTACGCCTTTTAACCGTAAGCGGACAGGTGAGGAGACGAAGACTGGATATTATGAGGCCATGGACCAGGGAAGATAATAGAGGTGACCGCACATCATCCATTAGGAGTTCTCCAAGCGGGAGGTTTCTTCTTGGGGTGACCTGTTATGTCTTGTTCTGACTCGGCCGGGTCTGATGGGCAAAATAAACATCATATTCATGAATATTTTAGGAGACTGGTCACATTCACTTAGATTACATTAGTATCAGTTTATTTTTTGTTTGAGTTTTCATTTAAAGGGGTACTCCGCCCCTGGACACCTTATCCCCTATCCAAAGGATAGGGGATAAGATATTGGATCTCGGGGGTCCCACCGCTGGGGACCCCTGTGATCTCACTGCTGCACCCGGTGTTCATTTAAAGCGTCAGGTGCAGCGCCAGAGGCTCGTGACGTCACAGCCACGCCCTCTTAATGCACATCCATGGGAGGGGGCGTGACAGGGCGTGACTGTGACATCACGAGCCTCTGGCCCCGCATCTCCAGTCATGGAGTATGGAGAGAAGTTCGCTCCGTGCACCGGATGTCTGGGGTGCCACGGCCGAGATTGCAGGGTCCCTGGCGGCGGGACCCCTGCGATCGGACATTTTATCCCCTATCCTTTGGATAAGGGATAAGATATCTAGGGGCAGAGTACCCCTTTAAGGTTCAAAAACATTTAAAATGTAACTGTTATTTAAAGTGTCATGGTTAGATTCAAAGTCCGGTAAATGAGGGCGGGGCTAGCACTCCTCTGTGCTCACCCCTGTCCTATCAGACTGCAGCATAAAAAGAGAGAGGAGAGGGTTACAGTGCAGCCAGGAGGGGGTTACAAAGCAGTGATTGGATGACGAGACCCAGCACAGCACAGCAGACTCAGGGAAGAAGTTGTGGTGGCGGGGTGTGATGAGGGCAGATGTTGTTACCCTAGGGGCAGATGCATTAACCTCTTGTATTCGTGACACCAGGGCGTGGTTTATCCTCTATACCACCCAAAGGTATACCCCTGGATCCTGGGCTAGGCACGGGGGGAAATTAAGACTCTGACGCCAAGTTACGGACAACGGTAGCTTTAATGACAGATGGTAAAGTCTATACAGTTCAGCCAGGGCCCAAGGAGGTGACCAGTGACGCAGAGACCTTAAGGGATAGCTGGGACTTGTAGTAGGATTGGACAATTGAATGCAGATCACGATGACTTGACAGATGACAGGGACTGACTTGACTCATAAAGCTGTGACTTTATCTTACTTGACTTGATGGCGGCTGCAGGACTGGACTTTGAGGTCTCCAACACTCTGGATACACACACTAGACGACTGCACTGGACCTCAGCCGAAGAGAGAAGCTCCACCCAGGGCTTATATGGGGGAGACTAGCAGGGAGCCTATAGGTCACTCTTGGGGGTCACCTGGTCACTGGTACCTCCTGGGTAACAATCACATGACATAACTCTTAAAGATACAACACATTTTATAATACATAACACTGCAGAACATATGTACAGGGGGGAAACAGGTGCAAGGGGCCCTGGGGACACTGAAGGAGGCTGCCTGACAGGACAGCAAAGGTACGAGGAAACATCTCCCGTACTGGGCCACCATAAAGTGAATGCATGCAGAGTGAGGACAGCCCCCCCCCCCCCCCCCCCGAGCACAGGATGACAAAGTGAGTGAGCAACAGATTGAAGGTATTTGTGAGAGAAATATAGGTGCTAGACACATGAAAATTATACATACCTGATACCAGGATTAGGTACTGAGTAACATATTTGTTTTTGTGGAATATGACAGGTACTCTTTAAAAAAAAAAATTTCTAACTTCGAAACATGTCAAAAGTTTTCAACACAACAGAGTCTCACACCCAAGAGCCACTGAGAACGCTAGTTATTAGTTTGGAAAGTTCTTGGCAGCGCACAGATAACTCCCCAGCTGTCAATCAAATCTGACCTTCTCACTATAAAAGTCTATGCGGCAAAATGGTCAGATATGGTGGCCCCCCAGGGGGTCAAATATGCTGCAAACATCCTTGGCTTATAACCAGCGGTCTCAGGCATGAACATGTTTATTCTTTCAGTGAACATACGTGTAGACTGCATTGCCGTCAATAGTCATGGCGCAGGTCCTCGCAGTCCTAGCTTTCGATGGATTTCGGTGGCGCCCGCAGCAGACGGGGTCTCCTTTGGGTAGAAAATTCTGTAGTGTGAACATAACCTTAGCATAAGGCATAAAACATCTGAATTAAACAGTGAAATGTTGTGGATCTTTGGAGTGTTCCACCTTTGGCTCTGCTATATCTCTAGGTTCACGTCGTTTATATGAATAATATAATACGGTAATGACTTTATAACACTTTAACACCAATTCACATTCACAGCCATAGATTGGTAACGTATTGGTATCCTAACTATTTAGGGAACGGAAATGTAATCAGACTTGTGTAAAAACCAGTGGAGCAGGATCGTAGCCGGAGCGCTCCCTTACCCCTCCCTTGGCTCTGATACAACCTGGCCGTCCGCCACCAGAACTTTATGTTTTTGTATAACTTTATTATATCATTTCAACTCACAATAAACATTTCAAGCGGAGCAAAAATTTCTTGGTAAAATCATTAAAGGGGTTCTCCACCATAAGGTGATTTTAGTACGTACCTGGCAGAAAGTAATGGACATGCTTTGGAAGGATCTGCGCTTGTCTTGGGACTAAATGGCTATGTTGTGAGATTACCATAACACTGTGACTAGCTTTTTGTGAACTGGTATTTCCTGTTTGAGTTTTCTTTTTTGCCTACAAATACCATAATTCCATTTCCTCCCTCCCAAACATCAGCCACCCCACCCATTGAAACATAAATGCGCTGCATCCATTCAAAAGACCTGTGGTTTTCAATCAGGGTGCCTCCAGCTGTTACATTAGTTGCAGATTGATCTCTCTCCCACCAAGCGATCGCTCCACCCATTGAAGCAGACAGGCTCCCTGTCATCAGCTGACTAGTGATGTCAGGTCTTGGCCACATTGCAACCTGGGAAAAATCTGAGACAACAGTCATTTTGTATGCTGGTAAAAATAAATATTGTGGTGAAAATCACAGAAAAATTGTGAGAAAACCGTCACACACAGGTACAGACACTATATTATGAACTACTTTCCAGCCCCTGTAGCATAGTCAAATAAAAAAAATCCTGGAATACCCCTTTAAGATGCTACTTTACCTTTGATGTACGTTACATCATGGTCACACCCCCTCAATGCAAGTCTATGGGAGGGGGCACAGAGCAAAGTTCGCTCTGTGCACTGGATGTCTGGGGTGCCTCAGCCAAAATAGCTGAGGTCCCCAGCAACGGGACCCCCGCGATGAGACATCTTATCCTTTATCTTTTGGATAGGGGATAAGATGTCTAGGGGCAGAGTACCCCTTTAAATACTCTTGACCCATGACCCATGATGATCTCAGACTTAACAGCAGGGGGGTTGATGCCTGTACTGGTTGGACCTGGGTAGTCATAGAGGTTGGTCAAGACAACCAATGACTATCTGGGGCCCAGGGCTCAAGTCCTGCAGGAACGCATGGGAGCTGAGTTCTTGCTCTTTTTCCACAGCAGGAACGCTGGTCCCATTAGCAGGAGTCCTGCACGACCAGATCTTGAGTGGAAATCTTGGGTGAGTTCCAACACTTTTTTTTCCCCAAGACTTGACACCTGCTGGAACCCAAATGGTGGGCACAGCTGGATCTACTGTTGAGTAGTTGGAGGATAGATTAAGAACTCGGAGACATGGGCCCTGGTTTGAGTGTGGTGTTGCGATCAGTCAATATTTCCTTGCGTATTGTCTGAGTAAAGACTGTAATAAACCGATACATACAGATCTCTCGGAAGCTAAATACTTAGATGTGAATGACGTCTTACCCCGGGTTCACATTGCCCCCAAAGGAAGGATCTAAAAACCGGCTCCTGAAGTATCTGTACTCGAATCGGTACGGGCCCCATTCAAGTCAATGACCCAAACTGTAGTCTCTATAACAATCCAGGATTTGAATTATTTGCTGTTCTGTTCCAATGGAGTAACTCAAAAACACAGAATGTTGGTGAGCCCTTGAGGATCGGGTTGGGTTGACCACTTTTTTTTTGTATGGTGGGATGACAACACGAACCACACTTATAGGTGGGAGATCATGATCATGGACCTGCATAGTCATGGAGGTTAGTAAAGTCAACCAATGACTATCTAGGGCCCCTACTGGGGTTAGGTGTCCACAGCTGTACCTACAGTTGAGCAGTTGGAACCCCACGAAGCACAGAGTAAGAACAAGGACAGGCGGGCCTCAAACATAGTCTGGTGACTACATTGGGGTCAACATTGACTACATTGGGGCCAATTTTGAGATTCTGCCAACGTATACGTGCCTCAAACGTACTGTGAACCCGACCTTGGGGGCATCTGGTACGCCCTTGTTGATGTCCAGGCTCCACTCTTGGGGACAGTAATGTATTTTCACAAAAGCAGGTTGCGTCTCACAGAGATCACGTTTGACAGCAAATAAATCAGATAGAAATATGAAAGGTTATTAACTCTATATTTACTGCAAACAGAAGTAGAAACTGTCTCTTAAATGTCACATATATGTATTTATGGGACCTCAGAGGCCAGGTTCCCCTTTACAAACGTTTCGTCTTTTGTTCTCATGCATGTAAAGTAAAAAGGAAACTTTACAGATAGTTTTGTATATTATTTGTGTATACACTGTTATGTGTTAGTCTCCAGATTCTTGCCATCCTCTACCTGAATTCTGTGGTCGACATAGATTATTATAATTCTCATACCACGGGCTCAGCATCAGACACTGGGATGCGTGTTAAAGGAGAACTCCAGCAAAAACGAACTTATCCCCTATCCACAGGAGAGGGGATAAATAGCTGATCGTGGTGGGCCCGACCCCCCCCACGATCTCTGGAACGGGACCTGGCTCTATCGGTGAGGAGCGCGCGTTGTCTACTAGTAGACGACACTAACTCCATTCAACTATGGAAGCGCTGACGATGCCCGAGTGCCGGACTCAGGTCTCTTTGATACTCCCCCATACAAATGAATGAAGCGAATGCTGCAGACGGCCTCACTGAGAGCCGGGCCCCAAATCCAGAAATGGTGGGGGAGGGTCAAAGCAGCCCCCCCCCCCCCCGCGATCAGCTACCTATCCCCAATCCTGTGGTAAGGGGATAAGTTCGTTTTTGCTGGAGTTTTCCTTTAAAGGGGTATTAAGCCCCTAGACATCTTATCCCCATCCAAAGGATAGGGGATAAGATGTCAGATCACCGGGGTCCCGCTGCTGGGGACCCCGGGGATCGCTGCTGCGGCACCGCGCTATCATTACAGCACAGAGCGAGTTCGCTCTGCACGTAATGATGGGCGGTACAGGGGCCGAAGCATCGTTACATCACGGCTCCGCCCCTCGTGATGTCATGGTCCGCCCCTTTCAATACAAGTCTATGGGAGGGGGCGTGGCGGTCGTCACGCCCCCTCCCATAGACTTGCATTAAGGGGACGGGCTGTGATGTCACGAGGGGCGGAGCCATGACGTCACGCTGTTCCGTCCCCCGGATCGCCCGTCATTACACACAGAGCGAACTCGCTCTGTGCTGTAATGATAGCGCGGTGCCGCAGCAGCGATCCCCGGGGTCCCCAGCAGCGGGACCACGGCGATCTGACATCTTATCCCCTATCCTTTGGATGGGGATAAGATGTCTAGGGGCGGAATACCCCTTTAAGGCAGTGGTCTTAAACCTGTGGACCTGTGCTGCAGAACTACAACCCCCAACATGCCTGGACAGCCGTTGGCATGCTGTAAATTGTAGCTTTGCAATATCTGGAGGTCCGCAGTTTTGAGAACACTTCAGGTTCAGAGCTCAGGGGATGTTCCCCGTGAAGCTTCTTAAAAGGGTACTCCGGTGAAAACCTTTTTTCTTTTAAATCAACTGTTGGCAGAAAGTTAAACATATTTGTAAATGACTTCTATTAAAAAATCTTAATCCTTCCTGTACTTATTAGCTGCTGAATACTACAGAGGAAATTCTTTTCTTTTTGGAACGCTCTCTGATGACATCACGAGCACAGTTCTCTCTTCTGACGTTATTATTATAATAATAATAACGCTTTATTTATTGTTGTCCTTAGTGGGATTTGAGCCCAAGTCCCCAGCACTGCAAGGCAGCAGTGCTAACCACTGAGCCACCATGCTGCCCTTAGCATACATCTGCTATGCATGGTTGCTAAAACAGACAGAGATGTCAGCAGAGAGCACTGTGCTCGTGATGTCATCAGTGTTCCAAAAAGAAAGGAACTTCCTCTGTAGCATTCAGCAGCTAATAAGTACTGGAAGGATTAAGATTTTTTAATAGAAGTAATTTACAAATATGTTTAACTTTCTGCCAACAGTTGATTTGAAAGAAAAAAGGTTTTCATTGGAGTACCCCTTTAACACCCTGAAGAAGCTACACAGGGAATGCCCCTTGAACTCTGAACCTGTAGCTGCACAAGCACACATGGCAGAGAAAACAGGTGTACGGATCAAGAAACCCAGCAGTGGTCTTCAAACTGTTCACCTTCAGATGTTGCAATACTACAACTCCTAGCATGTCCGGACAGCCAACGGCTGTCCGGACATGCTGGAAGTTGTAGTTCTGCAATATGTGGAGGTCTACAGTTTGGAAACCAATGCAGGTTCTGAGCTCAGGGGACGTTCCCCGTGAAGCTTCTTATCCCCCTGAAGAAGCTTCACAGGGAATGCCTGTAGCTCCACAAGCACACATGGCAGAGGGGGCAATCAGCTACTTATCCCTTATCCTGTGGAAAGGGGATAAGTTCGTTTTTGCTGGAGTTTTCCTTTAAGGCAGTGGTCTTAAACCTGTAGACCTGTGTTGCAAAACTACAACCCCCAACATGCCTGGAGATCCTTTGTCATGCTGGAAAATGTAGTTTTGCAACATCTGGAGGTCTGCAGTTTTAAGATCACTTCAGGTTCAGAGCTCAGGGGACGTTCCCCGTGAAGCTTCTTCACCCCGCGGAGCAGCTTCACGGGGAATGCCCCCTGAGCTCTGAGTAATATAGGACGGTCCTAATATGATGCCCCTCTGGTAAATGTACATACTCTCTACCAAATATTATTCATATAGCATCATATTAGGACCGTCCTATATTACTCAGAGCTCAGGGGGCATTCCCCGTGAAGCTGCTCCGCGGGGTGAAGAAGCTTTACGGGGAACGTCCCCTGAGCTCTGAACCTGAAGTGATCTTAAAACTGCGGAACTACAGATGTTGCAAAACTATAATTTCCAGCATGACAAAGGATGTCCAGGCATGTTGGGGGTTGTAGTTTTGCAACACAGGTCCACAGGTTTAAAGGGGTACTCCGGTGAAAAACTTTTTTTTTTTTTTTTTTAAATCAACTGGTGCCAGAAAGTTAAACAGATTTGTAAATGACTTCTATTAAAAAAATCTTTATCCTTCCTGTACTTATTAGCTGCTGAATACTACAGCGGCAATTCTTTTCTTTTTGGAACACAGAGCTCTCTGCTTACATCACGAGCACAGTGCTCTCTGCTGACATCTCTGTCCATTTTAGGAACTGTCCAGAGCAGCATATGTTTGCTATGGGGATTTTCTCCTTGTCTGGACAGTTCCTAAAATGGACAGAGATGTCAGCAGAGAGCACTGTGCTCGTGATGTCAGCAGAGAGCTCTGTGTTTCAAACGGAAAATAATTTCCTCTGTAGTTTTCAGCAGCTAATAAGTACAGGAAGGATTAAGATTCTTTTAATAGAAGTAATTTACAAATCTGTTTACAAAACTTTCTGGCACCAGTTGATTTAAAAAACAACAAAAAACGGAGTACCCCTTTAAGACCACTGCTTTTAAGGAAAACTCCAACTAAAAATTAACTTATCCCCTTTCCACAGGATAGGGGATAAGTAGCTGATCGCCGGGGGTCTGACCGCTTGGATCCTCCCCTCTTATCCCGGTGGGGGAGTTCTTCCAGTCGAGTTATCCAGTATTTACTTCTTAATTAAATATTTATCCAGCAAACATTATTAATAATTTATGTTTTATTAATAAAGTAACAATATATACAGGGAGTCTTTCATTCTGCTCCTACGATATCATGTAGGCACCGCGGTCCTGATATGTACAGCTAGGACAACCTGGCACTACTGTAGATATAACAGCTCCAGACCTTTACCTATGATAAGAAACCTAATGATAAAACAGTAACAAAGACTCCTATATTCTATGGGACATTCCATAATGCGGGGACTATGTTTATCTAATAGGAATGAATAGGCACAGGAGCGGCCAATACTGTCATGTCTAGGGGATTACCACTCACCCTCTTTTATGTTCCGGGAAAACAAGGAAAACATTCTGCCTGTGTCCTCCTGCCATAGAACTAACATAAGTTCTTGGAATTGTCCTTGTTTGTTTGGCCACCAGCTATGATTATGAAAAGCCCCAGCCGGCCATACACATTAGAGGAGGATTCCCAACTGTTGAGAGACCACAACTCCTATCATGCCCTGAAAGCTTAAAGGGTTACTTCGCCCCTAGACATGGGGTCCCGCCGCTGGAGATCCCTGTGATATCCCTGCTGCACCTGTTGTTCGTTCAGAACGTTGTGTGTAGCGCCGAAGCGCCGGTGGCTCGTGACGTCACGGACAGGGCTTAAGATGTCTGGGGGGTCCTGCCGCTGGGGACCCCCGCGATCTCGACTGCGACACTCCAGCGATCCAATGCACGGAGTGAACTTTGCTCCGCGTCGGATGACTGGCGATGCGGGGCGGAGGCTCGTGATGTCACGGTCACACCCCGCTCGTGATGTCACGGCTGCAAATCTGTATAACTTTTTGGCACCAGTTGATTGTAAAACTATTTTTTTCACCGGAGTACCCCTTTAACTTTGAATCCACACTAGGCCTATTATAGTGGTCATCCAGTAATATGGCAGCTTTATTTGAAGCACCGCTCCCTACACCTGTCCTCAGTATGTGAGGGCCTGACCCCCCGCGCCTGTCAGTGGAACTGACCTGCATTACCCGACGCAACCTACAGACAGGTGGGGCGCTGTGTACCAGTTGTTTGAAGTGTTTCCCCCAATGATAACCTGCTCAGTGGGTGTCCTTTTGGACTCCCACCCATCAGCTGTAATCAGTGAAGGAACTCAGCAAGAAGTTTTCAATTTCCCTACAGCGCCTCTACAGGAGACATGAACAGTTGCACAATTCCTACTACAATCAATGAGCTCCCAGATGTACTGGTTAGTCCAGTCTTGGACCTATTTTGGACCTATTTTCAGGGCCTTTGTTTTATTTTAGTCCATGTTACCTTTGCCAAAAAATTTACATTAATTCTTTTACACTTTACTGAGTTATGCCCTGCTGAACCCTACATACCATTTAGAGGAGGAAACATGTTGGGATTACACAGTGTGCCATAGAAATCTCGTGTGTGTGTGTGTGTGTGTGTGTGTGTGGGGGGGGGGGGGGGTCACTTTTCAATATAAGGGGCAGTATCTGCTAACTTGATATAGTTACTGTACCAGCAATATATCTGGATTAATTGTCATGATAAGTGTTAAAACAGAGCTCATTTCTTTCAAAAAACGCTCCTTGCCTGTCTCCAGATTGGGTGTGGTTCTGCAGCTCAGTTCCATTGAAGTGAATAGAGCCAAGTTGGAATACCGCACACAACCTGGCGATAGAAGGGGAGCATTTTTTTTAAAGAAATTATCTCGGTTTTTCTATTCCTGGATAACCCCTTTAATTCAATTTTGGTTTGTTTTTTGCATTGACACAGACCTTATTCTTATCTCTTTTGAAGGGGTACTCCCCCCCCTGTCCCCAGCGTCAGGACCCCGCAATCTCCCTGCTGCACCCAGCATTCATTAAGAGCATCGGGTTCAGCGCAGGAGGCATGTGACATCATGGACACGCCCCACTTGTGATGTCACGGCCACGCCCCCTCAATGCAAGTCTATGGGAGGGGGTGGGACGTCCCCGCATCGCCAGTCATCCGGCACAAAGTGAAGTTTGCTCCGTGCACCGGATATCTGGGGTACCGCAGCCGAGATCGCGGGGGTCCCCAGCAGTGGACACCTTTGGATAGAGGATAGGATGTCTAGGGACGGAGTACCCCTTTAATGTCTAAGAAAAGTTAAATTTTACATAGGTCATTTCTCTATCAACGACGTGGAAATCTCAGCACTTTGATTGGATGAGGTTATGGTGGCCGTAATGTCAGAAAGAATATGTGAAGGACTCCGATTTGCACAGAATCTTTGTGTTTATGGAGAATCAGTCGATGTTTTTGGCATTTAGAAAGAATTTGTTTGCAGCAAAACAAAAATCATGTGTTATTTCTGATACAAAAGTATAAAAATCTGGGAGCGGCGGCGGATCCTCCTGACCTATATCCCGGATGGTCGGCCTGTTCTGACTTGTCTCGTAGTTGTGTAAATGTCAGAGTCTGTAGTAACAGAATCTAATGTCTGTAAACTGGTCATAAAAAAATTACTGAGATTTTTGACTCCACACGAGACTTCACCTGAGCAAACCGGAACTTTAGTGTGGTGAGGGTGTGATGAGGGCAGATGTTATTACCCTAGGGGCAGATGGCATTAACCCCTTGTATTCGTGACGCCAGGGCATGGTTAACCTCTGCACCACCTGAGGTATGGCCGCTGGATCCTGGGCTAGGCACGGGGGGGGGGGGGGGGGATGACTCCTACGCCGAGTTACAGGACAACGGCAGCTTTACTGAGGCAGACAGATGGAATAGTCTTTGCAGCTCAGTTAGGCCCAAAGAGGTGACCAGTGACTTTAGAGTCTTGCGGGCTCGGTGGGACTTGTAATGGAATTGGATAGAATGTTGCAGACCCATGCTGAATTTAGACAGACTTAACTAGGACTGACTAGACCTCACCCCTTGTGTAGCTTACCAGGCTTTGAGGTTCTCGATGTGTGACTAGGCCTTGGGTCTCCTCAGGACACCAGACACTCTCAGGTCTGGACTTTACTGCACTCAGCACAGAACAGAATTAGCTCCTCCCGGGGTTTATATGGGGGAGACTTAGGAGGGGTCCGATGGATCACCCACAAGTCACCTGGTCACTGACACCTTCCCTGGTTACAAGACTTGGTAACAACATTTAAAGGTATATAACATTATAAAGGCATTCTCATACATAACATGAGGCACTTGTTAACCCTTTATGATACACAGATTAATGGGGGGACTCAGGGGACACTGCAATAGAGTCCACCACACAGGACTGCCAGGGTACAGGGGTACAACTCCTGTACTGGGCCACCAAATAAGGCTGACAGAAACATTTTCTAATCTCAAGGGGGAGATTTATCAAAACCTGCCCTGAGGAAAAGTTGCTGAGTTGCCCATAGCAACCAATCAGATCGCTGCTTTCATTTTCCAGAGGCCTTTTCAAAAATGAAAGAAGCGATCTGATTGGTTGCTATGGGCAACTGGGCAACTTTCCCTCTGCTGAACTGGATTTGATAAATCTCCCCCTCAGTGTTTGATGATAAACTCTGCAACTCTCAAACTTCCCCTACGACCCTACGACCCCTGCTAGCGCTCAGACTGTATTTGCCATGACGTACCAATGGGCCTGAGCCTAGGGCGGCGGTGTTAAAGGGGCAGCACTTCAGTGAGTAAAACATTTTTTATATATATAGCATAATTCATTTTGATGTCGCTGTGGTCTGTATAAAAATATATATTTCCTCCTCTTGGGTAAATCCACGCTAAAAAAAAAAAAACACAATAATAAATGCCATGTAGGTTTAGCCTTGGCGTTCCCCCCCCCCCCCCCCCCCCCGTTCCTTGAGTCACATGATGAAAGAATGACATGACTTGTCGTGATAAAAATACCGGGGGGGGGAAAAAACGCCAAGACTAAAACCCACAATTTTTGGAAAAAACGGCACTAAAACTAAAGCAGAATAGGTTTTCTATGGGGATTTGCTCCTGCTCTGGACAGATCCTGACACGGACAGAGGTGTCAGCAGAGAGCACTGTGGTCAGATAGAAAGGAAATTCAGAAAGAAAAGAACTTCCTCTGTAGCATACAGCAGCTGATAAGTACTGGAAGGATTAAGATTTTTAAATAGAAGTAATTTCCCAATCTGTTTAACTTTCTGGCACCAGTTGATTTAAAAATAATAATAATAATAATAAATGTTTTCCAGTGGAGTACCTCTTTACATACTTGCCCCCTATCCTGTGAATTGGGGAGGACCCCTTTAAATCAAGTTTAAAAAATGTTTTCCATGGGAGTACCCCTTTAAGTGCTGGATAAGATATTTGAGGCTGTGTTCACACTAATTACACTGTTCCCACTGGTTGGAACTAGAGATGAGCGAACTTACAGTAATTTCGATTCGTCACGAACTTCTCGGCTCGGCAGTTGATGACTTTTCCTGCGTAAATTAGTTCAGCCTTCAGGTGCTCCCGTGGGCTGGAAAAGGTGGATACATTCCTAGGAGACTCTTTCCTAGCCCACGGGAGCACCGGAAAGCTGAACTAATTTCTGCAGGATACGTCATCAACTGCCGAGCCGAGAAGTTCGTGACGAATCGAATTTACTGTAAGTTCGCTCATCTCTAGTTGGAACCATTGGTGCTGTAGTGCCCGGGCCTTCATACTGTGGACCTCCAGCTGTTGCAAAACTATAACTCCCAGCATGCCCGGACAGCCAACGGCTGTCCAGGCATGCTGGGAGTTGTAGTTTTCTAACATTTTGAGGCCCACAGTTTGGATACCACTGCAGGTTCAGAGCTAAGGGGAGAAGCTTTACAGGGAAGGCCCCCTGAGCTCTGAACCTGAGGGCGCAGGTGTGCAAGCCTTAAAGACACATTCTAGAAACTAGGGATCGACCGATATCGATTTTTTAGGGCCGATACCGATAATCGGTGGAGGTTAGGGCCGAGAGCCGATAACTTAGACCGATATTCCGGTATAAGTTATCGGCTATTTATCCCCCCGCGACACCGCTGCAGATCATTGATTTAAAGCGGGCGCTTTAAATCAATGAATTGCAGCAGCTTTTGCGGTGCCAGGGACCGCCACCCGCTTCTCTCCCCCTGCCTGTCCTGGGGTCCTCCTGAGTCCTACCACCGCCCCCGCCCCCCAGAGACCGCTGCTGCCCCATTGCCTCCCGCATTCCCGGTTTTATAATTACCCGTTCCCGGGGCCCGGGGTCCGTGCTACTTCTGGCTCTGGCAGCGTCCTCCTGAGCTGTCACTGTGCGCACTGACGGTGACGTCGCGTTGAGGACGTCACTCGTCATTGCGCAGCGCACAGCGTAACATAGGACACCGCAGGAGCCAGAAGTAGCGCGGACCCCGGGAACAGGTAATTATAAAAAAAGGAATGGGGGAGGCAATGGGGCAGCGGCGGTCTCTGGCCTGGGTGGTGCGGTGGGGGGTGCGCTGCTGTGCGGTGCCATGGGGGCGGGGCTTTATCAGATTATCGGCAAGGTAATTGCCGATACCGATACCGTCCAAAATCATAAATATCGTCTGATAATATCGGCCAAACCGATAATCGGTCGATCCCTACTAGAAACTATAAAATAAAAAGATGAATGACATAAAGGATGTTGTCTAGTTGGAGGACCGCACAGACCACTCTTGAAGGGATTCCAAATCTGCACACAACCCTCTCCCCCCCACACACATCAGTGAGAGCCCCGGACCCCAGTTGTTCTTCCTTGGACTCTTTTGGTAGGTAATACCGGGAGCACCCCACAACACTTGATGCTCTGACCCACTCAGCTAAATAAAGGGGGCAGCTCCATTTTAGAACACCACAGCGCCATCTAGTGTCACATTTTGAAGCGTAGCCAGCAGCGGCAACTCATTCGCGATCTGCACGTGCCGCCTCTTTTACTACGCTGTTTAGGGTGATTTGGAGATGAAGCGGTTAACATCAGCCATAGTTAATGTTGATATGATCGGTACGGCTCGGGGCCCAACCTCATAAGTCAATATTATCCTGTGGAGCTGATGATGGGGCCCGAGAGGTAAACACGTATGGTGCTGATAAACCAGCTCTCTGGAAGGAGCGACACCCAAACCATCAAACATGGAGGCTCTGTTCCTTCTGCTTATTAATAAGGGGCGCTACCATGCAGATGTAGCAGAGCTGAATCTGTCATTTGGCACAGGGGGGGGGGGGGGATTTAGGGATTTATTATTGCATTTGTGTATTTTTTTTTTTTTTACACATAAATTCTCAGTTTTGATGCATTTTTTATCCTAAATTATCATGAATTTTTTGTATTGCTTTCATAATTTGCTTTAGCATACTCGTTTTTTTGTCTTTGCTTGTGCAGCTTAAAGGGGTACTCACTGGAAAACATTTTTTAAACTTTTTAATCGACTGGTGTCAGAAAGTTCGACAGATTTGTTAATTTCTTCTATTTAAAAATCTTAACCCTTCCAGTACTTATCAGCTGCTGTATGTTCCAGAAGAAGTTCTTTTCTTTTTGAATTTTCCTTTCAGTGTGACCACATGTGCTCTCTGCTGACACCTCTGTCCATTTTAGGTACTCTCCAGAGTACAAGCAAATCCCCATAGCAAACCTATCCTGCTCTGGACAGTTCCTCATACAAACAGAGGTGTCAGCAGAGAGCCCTGTGGTCAGACTGAAAAGAACTCCAGAAAGAGATACAACTTCCTGTGGATCATACAGCAGCTGATAAGTAGTGGAGAGATTAAGATTTTTAATAAGTAATTTACTAATCTGTTTAACTTTCTGGCACCAGTTGATAAAAAAAAAAAAAAAAAAAGGTTTTCCAGGGGAGTACCCCTTTAAATAGTCAAATTCAAATTTTAATTTGTGCACATTTTTGCGCAAGCATTTGGCACCTTGAGACCTGGCGAAAAGAATTATGCAGAGTTAAGCGCTGTTTTTTTTATTTTTTCACTTATGTATCATTACCGTATATACTCGAGTATAGGCCCGAGTTTTTCAGCACGTTATTTTTCGGTGCTGAAAACACCCCCCTCGGCTTATACTCGAGTGAACTCCCCCACCCGCAGTGGTCTTCAACCTGCGGACCTCCAGAGGTTTCAAAACTACAACTCACAGCAAGCCCGGGCAGCCATCGGCTGTCCGGGCTTGCTGGGGAGTTGTAGTTTTGAAACCTCCGAGGTCCGCAGGTTGAAGACCACTGCGGCCTTCAACATCATCCAGCCCCCTCTCACCCCCTTTAGTTCTGAGTACTCACCTCCGCTCGGCGCTGGTCCGGTCCTGCAGGACTGTCCGGTGAGAAGGTGGTCGGTGGGATACTGGTTCCGGGCTGCTATCTTCACCGGGGAGGCCTCTTCTAAGCGCTTCGGGCCCGGCCTCAGAATAGTCAACGTTGCCGTGACAACGACGCAGAGGTGCGTTCATTGCCAACGTAATTCTGCGTCATTGCCAAGGCAACGGCTCTATTCCGGCCGGAAGCGCGGAGAAGAGGCGCCCCCGGTGAAGATAGCAGCCCGGACCACCTCCCCACCGGACCACCTCCCCACCGGACCACCTCCTCACCGGACCACCTCCTCACCGGACCACCTCCTCACCGGACCACCTCCTCACCGGACAGCCCTGCAGGACCGGACCAGCGCCGAGCGGAGGTGAGTACTAAGAACTAAAGGGGGTGAGAGGGGGGCTGGATGATGTTGAAGGCCGCAGTGGTCTTCAACCTGCGGACCTCCGGAGGTTTCAAAACTACAACTCCCAGCAAGCCCGGACAGCCGATGGCTGCCCGGGCTTGCTGGGAGTTGTAGTTTTGAAACCTCTGGAGGTCCGCAGGTTGAAGACCACTGAGGGCGAATGATGAGAAGAGGATGATGAAGGGGGGGTGTGGGGATGATGAAGGGGGGGGGGTGTGGGGATGATGAAGGGGGGGGGGTGTGGGATGATAAGGGGATGATGAAGGGGGGGGGGGTGTGGGATGATAAGGGGATGATGAAGGGGGGATGTGTGGGATGATAAGGGGATGATGAAGGGGGGATGTGTGGGATGATAAGGGGATGATGAAGGGGGGATGTGTGGGATGATAAGGGGATGATGAAGGGGGGATGTGTGGGATGATAAGGGGATGATGAAGGGGGGATGTGTGGGATGATAAGGGGATGATGAAGGGGGGATGTGTGGGATGATAAGGGGATGATGAAGGGGGGATGTGTGGGATGATAAGGGGATGATGAAGGGGGGATGTGTGGGATGATAAGGGGATGATGAAGGGGGGATGTGTGGGATGATAAGGGGATGATGAAGGGGGGATGTGTGGGATGATAAGGGGATGATGAAGGGGGGATGTGTGGGATGATAAGGGGATGATGAAGGGGGGATGTGTGGGATGATAAGGGGATGATGAAGGGGGGATGTGTGGGATGATAAGGGGATGATGAAGGGGGGATGTGTGGGATGATAAGGGGATGATGAAGGGGTGATGTGTGGGATGATAAGGGGATGATGAAGGGGGGATGTGTGGGATGATAAGGGGATGATGAAGGGGGGATGTGTGGGATGATGACAAGGGGATGATGATGAGGATGTTAATGACGGGTCTGGATGATGACAGGGGGGGATGAGGTATTTCCCACCCTAGGCTTATACTCGAGTCAATAACTTTTCCTGGGATTTTGGGTTAAAATTAGGGGTCTCGGCTTATACTCGGGTCGGCTTATACTCGAGTATATACGGTAATTAATTTATTAGGTTATTTACTTTATTTATTTATTTTTTTATTCATTAATTCCTTTATTAGTTATTTACTATAATCTATTTAGTTCATTTATTCGTTTGTTTTTTATTTATTGTATTTATTTATTTATTTTGATGGTTATTTATTTTATTTATTTGAGTATTCAGTTATTTATTCATTCATTTCTTTATCTGTTCATTAATTTATTTGTTTATTTATTCATTCCTTTATTTAGTTATTTATTTATTATTGATTTTTTAAATGTATTTATTCATTCATTAATTCATTCATTTATCCATTCATTAATTTATGTATTTAGTTATTTATTTTATTCATTCATTCATTCATTTGTTTGTTTTTTCATTCCTTTATTTAGTTATTTATTTGTTATTGATTTTTTAAATGTATTTATTTATTCATTCATTAATTCATTCATTTATCTATTTATTCATTCATTCATTTAAGTATTTAGTTATTTATTTTATTTGTTCATTGATTCATTCTTTCATTTGTTTTTTTCATTCCTTTATTTAGTTATTAATTAATTAATTCATTCATTCATTTATTTATGTATTAAGTTAATCTTATTTGTTTATTCATTCATTCATTTATTTATTTATGTATTAAGTTAATCTTATTTGTTCGTTCATTCATTCATTCATTCATTCATTTATTTATTTATTGCTTTTGTTTATCTTTTCCATCGTTAAGCTTCCCAAAGACACAACTTGTGGCCTAAAAAAACAAAAAGAAATGTCACAAGAAAAACTACCCTTTGATTTTTTTTTTGCCCTCCATAATGGCGTTTTTATGTTTCTTATTTGGTGCTTTAGTCTCATGACAAGCCATGTGATTCTTTCATCATGTGACTCAAGGATTATTACTAAAAAATTGGTCGGGGGGGGGGGGGGATGGGCATCTGCAGGGGCTGGGGGAGGGTAAATATATCTTGTTTTCTTGTTTATTATTAATTTGAAACAACCCCCAGACTTGTAGATACGTTTATATTTCCTGTACAACCTCTTCTTTAAAACCTGGAATTGAAACAGCGCCCCCTACTGTAAAAAAATAAAATAAAATAAAAATTCTAAATTTAAATTGAAATAAAAAAAAAAATGTAACAAAGTTCTTTGCCACAATAATGGTTGGAAATAGCTTCTCTATACATTGCGTACAGGCTGATACTATTACAAATTGGTTTCTTTTTCAAAATTTTTGCAAACACCCAACTATGGGGAAGAGATACAGGCGCGCACCCGTTCCTGCATTCCTTCCCCATGGTTTGGTGTCTGCAATAAATTATGGAAAAAAAACAACAATAACCACCTTTCATAGTGCCAACCTGTAGGCATTGTATAGAGAAGCTATTTCAAACTGTTACTGTAGCAAAAATCTTTGTTAAATATATTTTTCAATTTTTTTCAACAGTAGGTGGCGCTGTTTTGAACTTTATTTTTTTATTTTTTTGGGGGGGAAAAGAGTATTTTATTCCTACATTTCTTTGCAGACTTAATAGCTTCTCTATACCAATGTTTTCCAGACAGTGTGCCTCCAGCTGTTGCAAAACTACAACTCCCAACATGCCCGGACAGCCGTTGGCTGTCCGGGCATGCTGGGAATTGTAGTTTTTCAACAGCTGGAGTCACACTGTTTGGAAAACACTGCTCTTTACCCGTGAGTGTCTGGACACAAAACAATATAAAAACTTCTCTTTTAATTATTATTATTTTTTTTCCCCCCAAAAGTCACATAAGGTAAAAAATGTGGCTACAAAAATAAGAATTAATTCTTGTGGTGATCTAATGGACTAAACTGACCGAATGACTGCGATCGACAGGAAAATCTGACTCACAGATCTCTCTCTGCCGTCCCAATGGGGTGATGGTCTTGTTACATATTTATCAAAACCAGGAGCGAGAATTAGAGACATCGTGAGGATTGGGATGAGAAGCTTTTATATATCTATTATTATAATATGGAAGGAAGATGAGATAAAGTAATAACAGGAAAAAATATATATATACCGTATATATATCCAGGATATAACTCAGGATCAGTACAGAATAAGTAATGTAATGTATGTACACAGTGACCTCACCAGCAGAATAGTGAGTACAGTTCTGGAGTATAAAACAGGATATAACTCAGGATCAGTACAGGATAAGTAATGTAATGTATGTACACAGTGACCTCACCAGCAGAATAGTGAGTACAGCTCTGAAGTATAATACAGGATATAACTCAGGATCAGTACAGGATAAGTAATGTAATGTATGTACACAGTGACCTCACCAGCAGAATAGTGAGTACAGCTCTGGAGTATAATACAGGATATAACTCAGGATCAGTACAGGATAAGTAATGTAATGTATGTACACAGTGACCTCACCAGCAGAATAGTGAGTACAGCTCTGGGGTATAATACAGGATATAACTCAGGATCAGTACAGGATAAGTAATGTAATGTATGTACACAGTGATCTCACCAGCAGAATAGTGAGTACAGCTCTGGAGTATAATACAGGATATAACTCAGGATCAGTACAGGATAAGTAATGTAATGTATGTACACAGTGACCTCACCAGAAGAATGGTGAGTACAGCTCTGGAGTATAATACAGGATATAACTCAGGATCAGTACAGGATAAGTAATGTAATGTATGTACATAGTGAGCTCACCAGCAGAATAGTGAGTACAGCTCTGGAGTATAATACAGGATATAACTCAGGATCAGTACAGGATAAGTAATGTAATGTATGTACATAGTGACCTCACCAGCAGAATAGTGAGTACAGCTCTGGAGTATAATACAGGATATAACTCAGGATCAGTACAGGATAAGTAATGTAATGTATGTACACAGTGACCTCACCAGCAGAATAGTGAGTACAGCTCTGGAGTATAATACAGGATATAACTCAGGATCAGTACAGGATAAGTAATGTAATGTATGTACATAGTGACCTCACCAGCAGAATAGTGAGTACAGCTCTGGAAAATAATACAGGATATAACTTAGGATCAGTAAATAAATGAAATAAAAAAAAGAAAAATGTATAAGAAGGATAAAAAAGAAACAAATAGAAATTAATAAATGGTAAGAAATAATAACACAATTAAAAAACAACTTAAAATAAAACAATACAAAAAAAAGAGCAAAAACTGAAGGAGAAGAGGGAAAGGGTAATTTAAAAGAAACCAGAAACCTTTTATGCACTGTCACTTTAAGAAACATAACTAAACATGTCTATTATTCAGGGCTCTAGGAAAGCTGGGTGACAATCATATTGGTTGCCTTTCATGATGCTTTGCAACTACAGCTCTATGACTGTCTGTTTCCCCAGAAATTTGATTTAGAATACACAGATACAATTTTTGGCAACTTCCTCTTAATGTGGAAACCGCAGCTACATGTTCGGGTGCATGCGTGCTGGTTTCCAGTGTAATCTGTTTGCAACATAACAACTGCACACTGGTTCCTGGCACAGAATACATTTATGCAAACCATTTCTATTTATGAAATCTGACCACAACACTGTATACATACAAACAGCAACCATCCAGATAAAGAGACACTGGACTGCTAAGCTATAATAGGAGGAATATTCTGAAATATGACAGTTTTCTGCCAAAATAGTGCAAGGGCTGCACAACAGCAGACAGAGGTGCACGTCCTAGAAATGTCTCTTTAAATAAACTTTTTGTGGTTAAAATAACACTGGTGCAAAGATATTACATTAATTATCCTGTACTGATCCTGAGTTATAACCTGTATTATACTCCAGAGCTGTACTCACAATTCTGCTGGTGAGGTCACTGTTTACATACATTACATTACTTATCCTGTACTGATCCTGAGTTATAACCTGTATTATACTCCAGAGCTGTACTCACTATTCTGCTGGTGAGGTCACTGTGTACATACATTACATTAATTATCCTGTACTGATCCTGAGTTATAACCTGTATTATACTCCAGAGCTGTACTCACTATTCTGCTGGTGAGGTCACTGTGTACATACATTACATTACTTATCCTGTACTGATCCTGAGTTATATCCTGTATTATACCCCAGAGCTGTACTCACTATTCTGCTGGTGAGGTCACTGTTTACATACATTACATTACTTATCCTGTACTGATCCTGAGTTATATCCTGTATTATACTCCAGAGCTGTACTCACTATTCTGCTGGTGAGGTCACTGTGTACATACATTACATTACTTATCCTGTACTGATCCTGAGTTATATCCTGTATTATACTCCAGAGCTGTACTCACTATTCTGCTGGTGAGGTCACTGTGTACATACATTACATTACTTATCCTGTACTGATCCTGAGTTATATCCTGTATTATACTCCAGAGCTGTACTCACTATTCTGCTGGTGAGGTCACTGTGTACATACATTACATTACTTATCCTGTACTGATCCTGAGTTATATCCTGTATTATACTCCAGAGCTGTACTCACTATTCTGCTGGTGAGGTCACTGTGTACATACATTACCTTACTTATCCTTTACTGATCCTGAGTTATATCCTGTATTAATAATCCAAAAATAAACGAGACTGTTGGTTGGAGAGCAAAATGTGCAATAATTACTAATAGATTGCCGGAGGCAATCCAATAAAGGCCCTGGGGGTCCCAACCAAAAATACTATATACAGGACTTTAATGTGCGGGTCCAAAATTATAATGGTGAAAAAAGAGAAGGAAAAATCACACATTTAAAAACACTATGTGCTCCTAACTGATGTAATTAGGCTTATTGGGCTCAACCAGCTCCATCACTGTTTGTAGTTAGTAGGAGATACAATTGTGTTTTAGCATCTCAAAACTACTGATTGTCAGGGCACATATCAGTTAAAACCATAACACTGCCCCCCTCAACGTTTGCCACCAATGTGGCTTTGTCAAGAGGCAAATGGGCAATGGCGACGAAAAAAAAAGCCGACCGGACCTTTTAACACCTTCTGTTATGATGTCATTGATCTTACCACCAATCAAAATTAACTCCCATCAACCATTGTAACAAAATCTCCAATCAATCTGTATCAAAATATAAGTGACAGGTTCGATAGCCACCCATATAGCTTAAAAACTCACCACTAGATGACTGCCACGTCTCTCCTCCTAATAGGAGTTTGTTCGGACTTCCGGCACTGACGTTATCTGTAAACACTGCGCAGAACAAGCAGCGCGCGAACTTAGTGTCTGTGAGTCTCTAAACGACTATGTCCAAGCTGCGCATTCTCAGCTGCGCGAGAACTTAGCAGTCAATTCTACTCATTCATTCAATGTATATACTGATAGTGTCTGCGCAGTGGAGAGTGCGCGAACACTTAGCCACAGAACTGGGGGTAATCTATCATAGAAAATAATGGATACGCTGACACTTAGACTCAGAACTGACACCAGCCAGTAAAAAGGGGGAAATGAGGGGATTAAATGTGTATATAAGATACTATTTTATATTATATATTATTTTATATTATTACAGGGTACCATCTGGTTTCACAAGGTAAGTATTTAACAAATTAATAAAGATGACAAAAAGTCAATAATAAAAAAGGCAAGTGATGGCTGTGTATATAAACTATTATTTTAAATTTTTTAATTCTGAGGGTAAGTATTGGACACATTAATAAATGAGGATTGACAAAAAATCAGCAATAAGAGACACTGCTGTCTATCTATACAGGACAATATTCCTGATTTACATTCAAATCCCAGAAATGAACATTGGCAGAATAACAAGTGGACAAGTGATCTATCAATTGTATGCACAGGGCATTTGCCAGGGCGACAGACAGGAATGATCTTTTACAGACCAGGCGTACTGATGACACCTCCCGTGTTATCAGATGCATAGGAAATTATGATTCCAATAACAAACAAGTCAAAAACATATTGCAGAAGTACTGGTCAATCTTATTGGCGGATCCAGAAATAGAAGGGGCAAAAACTTACGTGAGCAACTAGTAAGGAGCCATTATTCGGAGGGGGCTCCAAATAATTGGTTGATCTTCCCTTGTGGGAAATGTACTTTCTGCAAATTTCTACCAAAAAAGAAAACCTTCGTTAACCCAGTTGACCGTCAGCAATACGAGATTAGAGATTTTATTGATTGCCAAACCACCGGCATTGTATATATAGCGGAATGTGGATGTCCTAAATTTTATGTTGGAAAAATAGTTCAACAGTTTCGGAGGAGAATATCAAAACATCTCAGCCTGATCAAAAACAAGGGAGATACACCATTATCTAGACACCTCTGGGAAGTCCATAAAGCTACTGTTGTCCATAACTTGGCATCTGTGTCTTCATTGCCCCCGTGCATATTACCTTTGGGTCGCTAAGGCTAAACCATGCCCTGGCGACACGACAAGAAGGGGTTCATAACATCTGCCCCTAGGGTTATAACAGCTTCCCTGCATTGCACCCCGCTAATACCACAACTTTTGGCATCACGAACAGGATACGGGTGTGCGCCATATGCCACAAGTCCTTCCCCCTAGTCTGAACTGTGTCTAATACTGTTTGCCAAAAATCGCATGCTGATGCAAAAGAAGTTTGCGCCAGAAAGTGTACGGGACTTTGTCATTGAAATGTATTTTAACCATGGCGCTTGTGAAATAGAATGGGAGATGAAGAAAAGTTTGCTGCCTGTTATTTGAAAAACTGCTAAAGTCGCAAAAACTATGTGCAAAATGAGAACAGAAGCCATGTTACGTTATTCAGCATTGCCTGTACCTCAACGGGTTAAAGATGTGCCGGAGAAGCACATGAAAATGTCCCGTGCTGATCAACGTCGCTCCCCTGGGCGTGGAAATCATGTCGCTGTCTCCATGCCGAAGTGGAACTGTGAAGACCCGCCCCTTGTTGCCTGGGGAGCGGAAGTCAGCGCAGCACCGCTGACATCCTTCCGGACGGTGACCATTTTCTTGGAGCCCAATAAGAAAAGGACCACGCTGCCGGAGCTGTACAGTATAATGGAAGACACAGAGAGGAGCAAAGCAACATGGCAGAGCGAGTAGAAGCACGTGTGGAGACTCCCAAGATGGCGCCGGAGGCCCGGCAAGTTGCCGCGGCCACGTCGCAGCTGCTTCAAGAACTGGCTGACCGCTTGCAACTTATTTCCCTCGGGGCTGAGGAGGCCTGCCACCTAGCCCCACTGTCATCAAGTGCATCATCACCGGTGAGGCTGTCTCCTCACCACCAGACCTGGGGTTCCTGGGCCGAAATCCAGTTAGAAGATTTGGAAGTGAGTACCCCGGATGAGGACACATTTTCTACCCCTCCTTCCATACCTAACCCTGAGCAAACCCCCCAGGCCCCGAAGTCTGTTCACCACCATCACCACCTTTACCTAAGTGGTTATTCAGCGATGAACCTAGCTTGATCCGATACATGAGGGAGCACCTTCTTCCCCTACCAGGGAAGTCCCATCCCCCAGTCCCTCCGGCCCAGTCCGAAAGGGCCAAAAGAGAGTGAATTGGCTGAAATTGTGGAGGGACTGAGGGCTCAGAGAAAGGAGAAGTTTGGGCCGAAGCTGCTGCCATTTGAGGTGCGACAGGCGCAGCAACAAGTACATGCCTGTGCAGCGCATGAGAGGAGAGTAGGCAGCTGCGGTGACCCGTCCGAAGAAATATAATGCAGATTCCATTTGCTTATTTACCTATGGACAACTGGGACACAGATCCCTTTGGGTTGCTGCCACCAAAAGTCAAAGGTACCGCCCTAGAGGAGGTCTTCATGTCCGAGGCGCCTGCTATGGCTCCAAGATTACGGTGTCCATATTAGGACATCCCAAGCGTCAGACAAACCTCGGTCATACCTCAGACAAATCTCCGTCACACCACACACAAACCTCGGTCATACCTCAGACTTCCCTCAGCCCTCAGCTCTCAGCCAAACTTTCGTCATGCCTCAGACGTCAGCCGGACAGCCATTAAAGTTTTCCAGCCTCCCTACTCTAACTGCGTAGTGGAGGAAAGCAGAGCATGTGCTCTGAGCGGTACGGACAACTGCGAATGTGCAGGGCTACGCCAGCGCTACGCTCCTAATGCCGCCTAATTTAGCCCTATGTTGTCAGCGGAGTGCTGCGCATGCGCTCTCAGTTTTCTACGAATCGAGGAAAACTTTACATCAACGGCTGTTTGGCTGAAGTGTGAGGCATGACAGAGGTTTGTCTGAGAGCTGAGGGCTGAGGGAGGTTTGTCTGAGGTGTGACAGAGGTTTGTCTGAGAGCTGAGGGCTGAGGGAGGTTTATCTGAGGTGTGACGGAGGTTTGTCTGAGGGCTGAGGGAGGTTTGTCTGAGGTGTGACGGCGGTTTGTCTGAGGTGTGACGGAGCTTTTTCTGAGGTATGACCAAGGTTTGTCTGAGGCATGACGGAGGTTTGTCTGAGAGCTGAGGGCTGTGGGAGGTTTGTCTCAGGTGTGACAGAGGTTTGTATGAGTTATGACTGAGGTTTGTCTGAGGTGTGACAGAGCTTTGTCTAAGAGCTGGGGGAAGTTAGTCTGAGGTGTGACAGAGGTTTGGCTGAGGGCTGAGGGAGGTTTGTCTGAGGTGTGACAGAGGTTTGGCTGAGAGCTGAGGGAGGTTTGTCTGAGGTGTGACAGAGGTTTGGCTGAGAGCTGAGGGCTGAGGGAGGTTTGTCTGAGGTGTGACGGAGCTTTGTCTGAGGACTGAGGGAGGTTTGTCTGAGGTGTGACGGAGCTTTGTCTGAGGGCTGAGGGAGGTTTGTCTGAGGTGTGACGGAGGTTTGGCTGAGAGCTGAGGGAGGTTTGTCTGAGGTGTGACGGAGGTTTGTCTGAGAGGTGAGGGCTGAGGGAGGTTTGTCTGAGGTGTGATGGAGGTTTGTCTGAGAGCTGAGGGCTGAAGGAGATTTGTCTGAGGTATGACGGAGGTTTGTCTGAGAGCTGAGGGCTGAGGGAGGTTTGTCTGAGGTGTGATGGAGGTTTGCCTGAGAGCTGAGGGCTGAAGGAGGTTTGTCTAACGGCTGAGGGAGGTTTCTCTGAGGTGTGACGGAGGTTTGCCTGATGCCTGATGATGTCCTTATATGGACACCGTACCAACGGCATTCTGAACTTTTTGTTGCGAACGCTGGATACAGGGCCGTGGTCGTGATGCCATGCCAGGCCCCCTCGTTACGTCACGCCATGCCCCCTCCATTCATGTTCGGAATGAAAAGTTTAGAATGCCAGGGTGGCATACTGGAGAACACGGGGGTTCCCGACAGGTAGTATATAAGGTTCACAGGTATCCAGGTGGTTAAGAACGTTCCCCCCCCCCCAGTCTATGACTTGAGATCCTCCTTCCTGTAGTCGATATAAGGCTGAACAACAGAGATGAATGTTGATATAAATTGATATAACATTTTAATATGTAACAATCCTGGGATTAGTAGGAAGTAGCAGACGTGCCATTGTTTACTCATTGTCTAATGTCAGATTAGATCTATTCATTCAGTTGATCAGTAAATAGACCCGGTTGTAAAAGAAGCTTTACCCAAATATTAGTTCCTTATCAAAAGGCAAATTCCAAATATGAATTAATTCTCAAGGACAATGGTCCGGACATTTCTGACTTGTAGCTGGTAACTTCTCAAATATTGGTCATGTTCTACTAGAGCTGGGGGATCCTGTAAATAGTGGTCTACACCAACCAATGCATGTGAATCTTGCCGGTCCAAACCAGATGACACGTAAGGCATCCAAACCACTATTAAAGGGGTACTTCGATGGAAAACAATTTTTTTTTAAATCAACCGGTGCCAGAAAGTTAAACAGATTTGTGAATTAAAAAAAATCTTAATCCTTCCAGTAATTATCAGTTGCTGAATGCTGCACATTTCTTTTCTGTCTGACCACAGTGCTCTCTGCTGACACCTCTTTCCATATCAGGAACTGTCCAAAGCAGGGACAAATCCTCATAACAAACCTCTCCTGCTCCATACAGTTCCCGACATGGACAGAGGTGTCAGTAGAGAGCACTGCGATCAGACTGGAAACAACAACAAAGTATGTGGAACATACAGCAGCTGATAAGTACTGGAAGGATTAAGATTTTTAAATTGAAGTAATTTACAAATCTGTATAACTTTCTGGCACCAGTTGATTAAAAAAAATAATAATAATACATTTCCACCGGAGTACCCCTTTTATGAGCCCCAAAGATTTATACGTGAATCCTTCCCTCTTCTTAAAGGGGCACTGAAGCAGATGGAATGTGTATGACAGCCGTTGGCTGTCCGGGCATGCTGGGAGTTGAAGTTTTCCAACTTCTGGAGGGCCACAGTTTGAGACCACTGCCCGAGATGTATGGGATTGTTTTATAAAATGGACCCTAAGGGCCCCTTCACACTCCTTAAAGGGGTACTCAAAGGATCCAAAGTATAGGGGATAAGATGTCTGATTGCGGGGGTCCTGCTGCTGGGGCCCCATGCGATCTCTTGCAGCACCCGGGTCCCTGCGGCAGTGGTTGTGACGTCACAACCACACACCCCCCGTGACATCACACCACGCTCCCTCCATTCATGTCTATGGGAGAGGGCCTGTCAACGGCGTGAGGGGCCGTGACGGCACGGTCATGGCCTCTGGCTCCGAGTGTTCAGAACGCTCGAGTACAGTAATACTTCAAAGCTAATTATATGGGGAATTTATATATGTCTGATCGCAGGAGGTCCGGCTTCTGCAGCCCGGAAGCCTAGCGTTCTGAACCCCTTAAAAGGGATATTACCATGAAGATAAATAGATCTAAACTGATGCATGTGAAAAGTACCATATTTGCAAATACAAGTAATTATCAGAAATCAATCGTTTTTGAAAGGCGCCCCCACCAATATAGGCTGGTTGCTCTCTTGTTTTTTTGCTTTTTGCCATGGGATACGTCCTGGAGGAACTTTCCTCCTGGAGGCATGCTCCGTTGCTCAGTTCTTCACACAGGGACTATGCAAACAAAAAGAGTTCAGTATATACATCTGCTACAGTGGCCTTTTAGAAGTATATTATTCCCTGTAAAATATGTAGGAGGAAGTCTGTCTAAATATTCACTGGCCAGGATGAAGTAAAGATACATCATGTACAGCTATAGCTTCTATGTTACAGTTTATAATACAAAATTATGTAGGAGGAAGTCTGTCTAAATATTCACTGGCCAGAATGAGGTAAAGATACATCATGTACAGCTATAGCTTCTATGTTACAGTCTGTAATACAAAATTATGTAGGAGGAAGTCTGACTGAATATTCACTGCCAGGATGAGGTAAATATACATTATGTACATTATGTAGTTTCTTTATTACAGTCTGCAACACAAAATTCACAAGTCAGAGGAAGGGGGGAGGATGTTATTCCATATAATAACACTACCGTTACTATTACACAGGAATGACCATCTGCACCTATGACTGCTGGGAAATGAAGGACGAAGCACATCATGTGACAGAAGCTCTGCCCACTACACAGATTTTCATATAGAAAAGGATAGAGGATAAAAAGAAGAAAGAGACAAGGAAATTAAGGTCACGTCTGTATTATTTTTCAGACATTAAATTTAATTCCACCAAACTAAATATTTTGTTTTCTGTGGAAAGTGGATCACAGTAAAAAACCCTTTAATGTTGTGGTTTTTTTGTTTACTGCTTTTTTAATGTCTGTTTTATTAAATCTGGGTGGTTAAACCATGAGAAAGTACAACATTTATATAAAGATTAGGTATGGGGATTATGAGGCTTCTCAGGACAAGATCTGAGATATCAGGAGATACTGTATGATCCTCCACCATAGCAGCAAATCTCAGTGCCCGGGAGGAGTATATCCAGTTTTGCACAGCACTAGGAGAATTTTTTGCAAAACCACCTGATCCCATACTGATCCCATAGAGAAAGCAGCAGCAGTATACAGATAGAGCTGGGGGGGGGGGGGAGTGTATAACTACTATATATACTGATCACATAGAGAAAACAGCAGCAGTATACAGATAGAGCTGGAGGGGAGGTATATAGCTACTATATATCCTGATCCCATAAAGATAGCAACAGCAGTATACAAATAGAGCTGTAGGGGAGGTGTATAACTACTATATATCCTGATCCCATAGAGATAGCAGCAGTATACATATAGAGCTAAAGGAGAGGTGTATAACTACTATATATTCTGATCCTATAGAGATAGCAGCAACAGTATACAGATAGTGCTAGAGGGGAAGTATATACTATATATCCTAATCCCATAGAAAAAGCAGCAGCAGTATACAGAAAGAGCTGGAGGGGATGAGTATAACTACTAAATATCCTGATACCATAGAGATAGCAGAAGTATACAGATAGAGCTGGAGGGGAGGTGTATAACTAATATATATCCTGATCCCATAGAGATAGCAGCAGTATACAGATAGAGCTGGAGAGGAGGTGTATAACTACTATACATCCTGATCCCATAGAGATAGAAGCAGCTGTATACAGATAGAGCTGGAGGGGAGGTGTATAACTACTATATATCCTGAACCCATAGAGATAGTAGCAGTATACAGCTAGAGATGGAGGGAGAGGTGTATATCTACTATATATCCTGATCCCATAGAGATGGCAGCAGCAATATACAGATAGAGCTGGAGTGTATATATATATATATATTATTATTAATATTTTTTTTTAATTATATATCCTATAGTATGCTTAAGAAAGGCTTCATGGAGAAGCTGAAACGTTTCCATTGCTGAGACATGAGAAAATAAATGTGCACCTTATTTTGGACTTCTGAGTGTAAAACTACACTGCTATGTGCAAGACTTGCAGTATATCCCATTCTGTCTATTGCCACTGGCTACCTGTCTGTATATAGAGGGTTCATCTTTATGTAGAACTAATGTAACATCGGATGTACTGTAGTGAATGGGGAGGGGGGGAGGTGTATTTCATGACTTTTGATTACATCTAAGTCATTTCAAGCAGCTGTTTTATCACAATACACATATATATATATATGTATATATATATATATATACCTTAAGTAGGAGATTTATGGCTCCTTGAGAAGGAGTAATACTGAACACCTGAGTGACTGCCAGCAAGCACTGACACATTATATCTTGATATTGTAGTGCACTCCTGAAGTTGAGGTAAGTTATCTTAAGGGTCTATTCACACGTACAGTATTCTGCACAGATTTGATGTGCGGGATTTCAAGCTGTGTTCAGTTTACATTGAAATCTGCAGCAGAAAAACCTGCGCATCAAATCTGCACAGAATACTATATGTGGGAATAGACTATAAAGGGGTATTCCGGCCTTAGACATCTTATCCTCTAACCAAAGGGGGGGGGGGGGGGATAATATGTCTGATCGCAGGAGTTCTGCCGCTGGGACCCCCCCAATCTCCGTGCAGCCCCTGGCATTCTGTGCCGGGCACTGCTCCCGAGACTGGTACGTGACGTTACAGCCACGCCACGCTGAGGACCAGGAGATGACTGGTGAATCCGCTACAGTAGTAAAGAAACCCATCCCTGCCTTTGACAACAGCAAGAGCTAAAAACGTATACTCTATTAAGCCTTAACCCTGACAATGGACCCTGAGCAGTTCCTTATTAAAGGAGTACTCCATCCCTAGACATCTAATTCCTTATCCAAAGAATAGGGGATAGGATGTCTGATCGCAGGGGGTCCACACTCCTTCCCAGTCTGTGGAGCTGACTGAGCAGAATATACAGCACAATGTCAAGGTAGAAAAAAAAATGGGAGGAGTGACCTGGGAGGATTAAAAAATGTATAAAGATCATGAAAGGTACTCTATAAAAGAATTGTTGTTAAAGGGGTACCCCATAGCCCATCCTTTCCTTCTCATTCATTAGCTATATAGAGCAGTTTCCCCTCTCTGGTTGTCACTTACATGTATGTGAGGAAATTACATCATCCAGCCATCTACTCTGTCTCTGTCCAAATCCCTCTCTGAAAGCAGTCCCCACCTTTCTGAGAGACACAGACCATGTGGTTTCTGCCCTGCACTGATTAATCATTCTCCCTTAAAGAGTACTTGTGTAATTATCATACACTTTCCCATTCACTTGCTTTTAAAATTATCAACATAAATATGTTTAAAATGTAATAGAAAAAACGGCCACTAGGTGGCTCTGTTCTGTTCCCTGTCATAATTAATACAGTGAGTTTGGTCTCCTCCAGGCCTGGCAAGAGACCAAACTCAGGAAGTGCTTCTCTATGCACTGAGCTTGATTGACAGCTACACAGAGCCTCAATGAAAGCTGCACAGAGCTTAAGGTCTTCTATTCATCACAACACTGCAATGATGTGAGGGCGGAAGTGGTCCCCCAGCAGACTTCAGTGATGTCATGCCTGCTGGGAAATGCCCAATCCTGTTGGGAGATTGCACTATGTGAGCAAGAAGAAAGGTAAGATACAGAGCTTTTTAAAGGGTGGGAGGAGTTTTAGGAGTAGTTTGGGAACATAGCTTGAGTTAGAAGAGTTTATTTGGTGACAGGTACTTTTTAAGCCCTGAGAATTGGGAGGTGTGTGCAGACACTAAGCCTCTCTCTGCTGCTCTAAGCAGGAGGGTGGGGGCTGCTCTCAGAGAGTGAGCTGGCTGGCAGAGCTGCAATAATTGCTTGGAGATATAGCAAAGGGGAAGGATGGATGGCAAAGAATATCAAGCAGCCAGAGAAGAGAACAGGGGCCACAGGAGCCATGCATACCAGGCAGGATGGTTTACAGGGAACATATCCAGGTAGTGTGGTGGCTTTAGAGCTTTCATAAACATATATCCTCCCCTGGGGTATCCTATTAAGTGCTTTTAGCTGCCATAAGGGAATGTGATGAAGAAGATGACTTTGGTGAAGTACAAGACCAGTATATGACTAGCTCAGTGTCCATGCTATTGGCTTCCTCTGTAATAATAGAACAACCCTCCATCTGCATCAACTTTGCCCAGGTATATGCAACCCAGTGTTTGTCAGGGGTAAACACTACCAGGAAGGACTCACTGGTACATGGGAGCAGATAAGGTGAAGTTTCCCAATCTATTATAGCACCAGCTGACAGAATCTGAATATACTTTCTCGGATATAACCCTAATACCAATTAGAAGCAGAAAAGAGATAGGGGAATATAATACATAGCAGTCATGTGTGAGGAATAACCAATCCACATGTGTCAATATGTACAAGTTACATTGACGTTATATATAATAACCACTGCCATGGTAATATACACCAATCAATACTAACTTATCTGTAAAGCGCATAAAACAATGGCTGCCAGAAAACAAGCTCAACATTACACAGTAAATATCCTATAACAAAGGCTTCACCTCAATGCGTGTTTCGCTGGTTTGCTTCCTCAGGGGGTGTTGTTAGCTATGTTAAAGCCAGTCCTTATATATCTGACCAAATCAACACAATAAAACCCCCTGTGCCTCAGTATATAAAGGGGGTACTCCACCCCTAGACATCTTATACCCTATCCAAAGCTTAGGGGATAAGATGACTGATAGGGGGGATCTCCTGCAGCGGGGGAGATGCCACACCCCCTAACATATACTTGGGTTGAGGGTGTGTGGCCGTGAAATCACGACCCCCGCATCCTGCACCCAGCGTTCCTAACAAAATGTTCAGAATGCTGGTGCAGGGGAGTACCCCTTTAAAACTCTGCCCACTGTGTAAAAGCTGTGTACAACTGTAATGCTGCCATACCATTGGCTGCTTCTTCTGTGCCTTTATAATGCTAAAATTTACATTTTCAGACAGTCAGCAACAGTCAGAGAGTTGTGGCAGGGGGTCTGCAATGTCCTAGGGATTCCACACCTCTCTGCTCTATGTCAGAGCCTGTCATGTGACAAACAGGTCCTCCACGTGTGCCGCCGCTCACTACTGCGGCGCTCAGCGAGATGTGTCTGCAATCGATTGCTCATTCTGCCTCAATTACTATGCGTGGGCGCCGAGTTTAGAGACATCGGGAGCGAGCGTTTGGAGAGGGTGTGAACACTGGCAGAGACATCTTGACAGCGCATGCGCGGAGGACCTGTGTGTCAATCACACTGCAAAAACGTTAATCTTGCACGTGTTAATAACCCCCTAAGGCAGTGTTTCTCAAGCGCGGTCCTCAAGACCCCCCCAAGAGGACATGTTTTTAGGATTTCCTTAGTCTTTCACAGGTGATATAATTATGGTCAATGAATCAGGCATGTAATGAAGAAAACTGTGTCCCTGTAGCGGAATGTGACCCTGCGCACAGGGACACCCTTTTCTGCTTTACAGCCGTCTCCCTCTCACTCCCTAATCACTAACCCTAATCCTAACCCCTAATCCTAACTCCTAATTCTAACCCTAATCCTAACCCTGACCCCTAATCCTAACCCCTATTCCTAATCCTAACAGCTAATTTTAGCCTAATCCTAACCCCTACTCCTAATCCTATCTCCTAATCTTTCCCTAATCCTAACCCCTATTCCTAATCCTAACAGCTAATTTTAGCCTAATCCTAACCCCTACTCCTAATCCTATCTCCTAATCTTTCCCTAATCCTAACCCCTATTCCTAATCCTAACAGCTAATTTTAGCCTAATCCTAACCCCTACTCCTAATCCTATCTCCTAATCTTTCCCTAATCCTAACCCCTAATCCTAATTCTAATCCCAGTCTTTATCCTAATCCCTAACCCTAATCCTAACCCTAATCCTAACCCTGACACCTAATCCTAATCCCTACTCCTAATCCTAACCCTTAATATTAACCCTAATTTTAACCCTAACTCTAATCCTAACCCCTAAAACTAATCCCCACCTCTCAGGAGCTCAGGTCACATTCGGCTACGTGTCACAGTTTTATCACGGCACTAGGACCACTTGGAAATGCGCCATCTCCATAGTCGGCAATGACATGTCAATTCATTCTGTGGAGGCTGGAAACTGAATTTCCACCGTGTGCACGGTGCCGCAGAATCCCAATGGAAACCATGGAAATTTTCTAGCAGAATTTTTCCACCAGAAACTCCTTCATTTGAACGTATCCTTAAGAGTCTGTATATTAAAAAAACAGTATTTTATGTAGAAAAATATCTTTATTTTCCATTTCACATATCAAACACATCACACATTAAAGTTATATAACACAAGAACGGCGGGCCTCCTGTGCAAGGCTCCCCTCATAGGACAAGCAATTCATAGAAGTCAATTCAAATTCGACGTTCTTCGTGGTAACCAATCACCCTCCGGCTTTCAATGGTTTCTACAATTAAAGCTGATCAGTTGCCGTAAAGCTGTTTAAAAAAAATCCTCTTTTTTTCCAGACAAAATTGACATTTTCCAAAAAATTCATTCCTTTTCCAGACCTTCCTATCTCTACATATGGGTACCATGTCTAAGCTGGACTCCGTACGTGAAGCCCACTTAATATTTACCATACATACAGCATTTTCTTTTGTACAGTCATCAGTAGCTGGGCACATACAGTATTTTAATTACATTTTTGGGAGCCATTTGAGCTAAAAAGTATAAAAAAATTTTTTTTCAAACTCTAAAATTTGTGGAGATCTGCAAGAAACTCTCATATTCCAGATTAGGATATGTGGCCCAGATAAATAATTTTTAACACCAAGCTAAAGTAGCAGAGATACAATTTTAAACGTTGATTATCTTTGTAAATAGTAAAAAAAAAGGTGCTTTAGTTACCCATAGCAACCAATCATAACGCAGCTTAGAGAGGTTTGAAGGAAACCTGTCACTGGGAAAATACAGTGCATTCTATAGTTAATGTATAGTTTTTTATTATAGTTTATATATATATACATTATTTTTTTCTATAAATCTATAAAACCATTTATTTATTGACCTTAAATGTCTGCTCATTCTGAGCTTAGAAGTCTAGTGATTGACTGTCATTGCTGTTTAAGTGCCCCTAAAAAGATAGCTGTCAATCACTGCGTAGGACAGCCCACTGGACACCTAAACTACCTAGAATGAGCAAAGGTTTAGGAGTCCAGTGGGTGGTCCTATTAGTGGTTGACTGTCTTCACTGTTTGAGTCACCTACACATAGCTGTCAATAACTGAGTAGGACAGCCCACTAGACACCTAAGCCTAGGATGAGCAGTGGTTTAGGAGTCCAATGGGTCGTCCTATCAGTGATTGACTGTCTTTGCTGTTTAGGTGCACCTACAAACATAGCTATCAATCACTACAATGGCACACTAGACACCTAAGTCTACAATGAGCAGAGTTTTAGGAGTCCAGTGGGCATTGCTATTTCCATGGGTGTCCATATTGAGATAGCTGTCAATCACGGAACAGAACTGCCTACTGGACTCTTTAACCCAAAATGACCGGAGGTTTAGATGAATCAATTACAAGTTTTGCTGAATCTTCATACACAAAACTATAAATCAATCTGTTCAGTTCCTTCTGCTCTATAACATGATGCCTGTAGATCAGACTTCTTGTTGAATGTGACAGGTTCCCTTTAACACTTGATAGCTGGACACTGATTGGTTGCTATGGGTACTGAAGAGAGTTAGGGTCTATTGACATGGCGGAATTTCCACCAGTGGAATTTCGCCTCAAATAAGATCCCAATACACTTCTATGGGATTCCGCACTCCCGTTGACACTTCGGAATTTCCGCTTGCTATCGCAAGCGGAAATTTCGAAGTGTCAATGAGATTGCAGAATCCCATAGAAGTGTATTGGGATTTCATTTGGGGCGGAATTCCGCTGGCGGAAATTCTGCAGTGTGAATAGACCCTTAGAAAGCCACTTAAAGGGGTTATCCAGGAAAAAACTTTTTTTTTATACATCAACTGGCTCCATAGAGTTAAACAGATTTGTAAATGATCTATCTATGATTAAGGCCCGGTAGGGCGGAAACGCGTCAGAGAGGAGGAGGCTGTTACCTCCACACTTGCCGGTTGCACCTGTTTGTATCATATGGATTTTAATATGGATTTCGATTAAAGTTTTGGTTTTACCAGTGCTGTGCTTCTTTTGGATATTTAGATTTGTAAATGACTTCTATTAAAAAATCTTAATCCTTTCAGTACTTATGAGCTTCTGAAGTTGAGTTGTTCTTTTCTTTCTGAGACACGTGATGACACGTGTCTCGGGAACTGTCCAGAGTAGAAGCACATCCCCATAGCAAACCTATTCTACTCTGTGCAGTTCCCGAGTCCAACAGAAATGTCAGCAGAGAGCACTGTTGCCAGACAGAAAAGAACAACTCAACTTCAGCAGCTGATAATTATTGGAAGGAGTAAGATTTTTTAATAGAAGTAATTTACAAATCTGTTTAACTGTCTGGAACCAGTGGATATATATATATATATATATATATATATATATATATATATATAAAAAATCCTGGAATACCCCTTCAACCCCTTATAGACATAGAGGCCATGTTCACGCACAGTAAAAAAAAGCGCCTTTTTTTTTTATTAGCCATAAACGCCTGAAAAAGGGAAGCACAAGCCATTTACGGCCAGTTTTAACACCATGTGAAAATAGCCTCAAACTGTAAAATTTAAAATTCCCAAATTCTTTGAATTCTAATTTAGAATTTTAATAGAATTCTAAATATTAAAATAAAATTTCAACTTTAAAATTAAAAATGTTAAACTTTTAAAAGGAACTATTTATCCAAGATAAAATAAATAACTACAACTTCCATTTATGGAGTGTAAAACAAAAATATCAGTCCTACCTGAACACAAGAGTTTTTTTTTTCCCTCTCTTAATATAGAGAAACAGCAAAAATAAGAACATTTTAAATAAAAAATAAAAAAATAGAAACTAATAAAATACATACACAATAAGTAATACAATTTTTCACAGTATAAAATTAATTTCCAATTTTAACACCGTTTTAGTTTCAGGTTTGATGTTCTGCGCTGATAAATTTCATAATATATAGATAAGGATTGGCCAGAATAACTATCCCCATTATAGGAGATTATCTACCTATAAAGTGTATCCAGTAAACAAGAACTTACAGAATAATATGTGCACATATGGTATATTATATTTATAAAACAATGACATTTTATTTAGGATCTGATCCAATAAACACCATCTTGTAATGCGCACAAATATAGCTGTAACATCCCCCGAGGAACTGGAATTTGATCTGCTTAGATTTAAACTGTCTATCCCAAAATATTAAAGAGTTACAATGTAAAAGTTATTCCTTTCATAGACTTCAACTTAAAGGGATACTCCATCCCTAGACATTGTGTCCCCTGAGTAGATTGTAGGTTTCTTTGTCGGTTTTAATTCCCTTCAATTTATTTTCCACAGTATTTTCTAAGGTTTCCCTACATTTTCCACTTTCCCTACACTTTGCTATTTTTACACATGTTCTGATCTGTCGGATTTTCCTCAGCTCAAATCCACCACATTTTATTTGGAAACCTTAGTAAATATGTTGAGTTTTTGTGAAAAATGGGTACTGAAGAGAGTTAGGCCTGTATTATATTTCAGAGCTGCACTCACTATTCTCCTGGTGGGGTCACTGTGTACATACATTACATTACTTATCCTATACTGATCCTGATTTATATCCTGTATTATACTCCAGAGCTGTACTCACTATTCTGCTGGTGAGGTCACTGTGTACATACATTACATTACTTATCCTGTACTGATCCTGAGTTATATCCTGTATTATACTCCAGAGCTGTACTCACTATTCTCCTGGTGAGGTCACTGTGTACATACATTACATTACTTATCCTGTACTGATCCTGAGTTATATCCTGTATTATACTCCAGAGCTGTACTCACTATTCTGCTGGTGAGATCACTGTGTACATACATTACATTACTCCTCCTGAACTGATCCTGAGTTATATCCTGTACTATACTCCAGAGCTGTACTCACTATTCTGCTGGTGAGGTCACTGTGTACATATATTACATTACTTATACTGTACTGATCCCGAGTTATATCCTGTATTATACTCCAGAGCTGTACTCACTATTCTGCTGGTGAGGTCACTGTGTACATAAATTACATCACTTATCCGATACTGATCCTGAGTTATATCCTGTATTATATTCCAGAGCTGTACTCACTATTCTGCTGGTGAGGTCACTGTGTACATACATTACATTACTTATCCTGTACTGATCCTGCATTATATCATGTATTATACTCCAGAGCTGTACTCACTATTCTGCTGGTGAGATCACTGTGTACATACATTACATTACTTATCCGGTACTGATCCTGAGTTATAATACTGACCATATAATTTTATACATCTTCTTTACTTAGTTTTTTGCTATATGGTAAAATGTGGACCTGCGCTTACACTTGTGTTGACAAATGTCGAAATTAAAGGAGATAGGCAGTGGAAAACTTTTATGTCCCCTTTGTGTCCGGGCAGCAAAAACAAACAAAAAAAACTAACTCACCTTCCTATGTTGCCCTGTTGCTTCGGTATCGGCATCCCGTTCCTCCGCTGCTGCTCTGCTCCGTGTTTCTTAGGCTCGAAATATCACACTGCGGTCAGCATATCGTTTGGCGCAGTGGTGTCCTGCCTCGACTGGTGATAGGCTTAGTGCACTCGCGCCGGCTCCTTACATGACAGTGCGCTACGGCTGACGATATGCTGGCCGCAGTGTGATGTTTTGAGCCTAAGAGACACGGAGCAGAGCAGCAGCGAAGGAACGGGACTCCGATACCGGAGCAACAGGGGAATGTAGGAAGGTGAGTAAAAAAAATGTTTTATTTTTGCAGCCCGAGCACAGGGGGACATGAAAGTTTTTCACTGCATATCTCCTTTAAAATTGAAATTTTACATTCTTGCTATTTTTTTTTTTAGGGTTTATAATATATCAGTATAGTATAAGAAAACAATGTGAGTAATACCATGAAGCCTCTATACAGTATCATGATTCCTTCATTCCTTCGGAGCCCTTTTTGTGTCTTTTACTTTTTTGAAGGTCGTCTAAAGTATCTAAACGGAGATTTCTCAAAAACTGTTCAGAGGAAAAGTTGCTGATTTGCCCATAGCAACCAATCAGAAACTAAAAGGGAAAGAAGCAATCGGATTGGTTGCTATGGGCAACTCAGCAACTATTCCTCTGTACAGGTGTTGCTAAATCTCCCCCAAAGTTTCCAATGAAAAGACAATCCAGACTTCCAGAACCTGTTGCTCGGGCAGTGCTTAAATACAATACGTTCTTACATGGTCCATGAACACTCAAGTGGAGGACCTATCTGTGTTGCTGTCTCTATATGGGGCATTACGCAGGGATGGATAAAGCTTCTTACAGGGGCAGGTGTTCCTCAAGTTTTCAAAGATGATAGATAAAATGTAAAAGAAAGTTTTCTTGACAGTGGTTGAAGTGAAATAAAAAACAACCGGATCCAATGAGGCATTTAACGTGCTGAGAAGAAGCGCGTCCACCCTCCATTTTGGACTCTCATTTTGTATAAAACCAACAATATGAGAAATATTGTACGGAGCAAAACAGATGCAAAAGTTGACTAGAGTGGCGATGGCCAAGCCAATAGCTCTCAGCTTTCTCCTCTTTGGGATGTTGGGTAAGGACATCAGAATCCGCACAAAGTTTATGTAACAATAAAGAGTTATGATGGATGGAATGAAGAAGAGGACCACCCCTAACTCCAAACGTACCGGTAACAGAATCTTCAGCTGCTCCTTATTGAATTGTTCGTAGCATTTGGTCACGCTGGTGATGTTGTTGGGTGTAGTGTACTGGACCACATACACTATGGTGCAGTGCGCACAGGATAGGAACCAGATGATGATGCTTGCGAAGGTGGCGTAGGCAGGTTTCCGATGGAGCTTGTATTTGATTGGAAAAGCCACGCCAAGGTAACGCTCTACACTGACGGCGGTGAGGAACAACGTGCTGATGTAGATGCTACTGTAGTAGAAAAATCCTGTAAGGGGACAAAGAAACAATGGCATATCCCAGATCATACCAACAGCAGCCTCCCGCATCTTCAAAGGAAGGAAGGACAACAAGAGGAGGTCCGAAATGGTCAAGTTGAGGAGGAAGATGTCCACCGGAGTCGGCTTCTTACGAACCTTGACTAGAAAGGCATAGAAAGCCAACAGGTTGGACGGTAGGCCCGTGATGAAGGTGAAAATGTAGATGGCCAGGACGATTCGACTGTGTTCTTCATCCACTATGAGACCCCTATGAAGGAAAGAAGAAGATCAGTCAAGACTGAAAATCCAATTTGAAGGTGGAAGTTTTGCTAAAATATCAAATTAGTCAGGGAAGAAAATAATACAATCTGGATGGACCAACCTTCTTTGTCCACCAGAAGGTTACTTCTTGTGGACAAAGCCCTTTTTGATTCATAAATCCCCAGATTTACATTACATTATGTCTCCTAAAAAGGAAATCTGACAGCATCTACTTACAGCCCATGGTCCCCTGATTTTTTTTTTACTTTAGTCCCCCCTATTCTCTCACAATTGGTGCAGCTACTTTCGGTCACCAATATGCTAATTAGTGAATGAATTGACACTTGGGAGGTCTCCCAATATCTGGAGATATTTCAATTAAACTTGGTTCAAATAAAAATACTGTACAGTTTAGGGATGTCCTGATGCCAACAATCTCCATGTTCACGATGCAAAATGAACATGATCAAGAGATGTACCGGAAGTCTCATGCAAGTCTATGGGACTTCCTATACATGTCCTGATCGCTTAACTTTCAGGATGAAGAGATTGTCTTGAAGTTTTTAAACATTCTGCTGCATGACCAAAGTCATGGCAAAGTATGACTTAACTGTCCGGTAGGCAGGAAGAAAGAATAGTTAGTGTGGGGACAGGAAGAGGGGACATTGTGGGCCAGGGACTTGCAGAGGTTGACTAGAAAGCGAGCTTGAGCCCCCGCCCTTTTGACATTACTCCTAAAAGTGCCTGCCGTTCATCTGAAAAAAAAAAAAAAAACATTCAAAAGAATGTCCCTGGAGTTTACAGGGCAAATCAGTCATTGCAAATCTTTAAGGGGTTTCCCCCTCGTTGGGAAAACCCTTTACTAGAAACCCCCCTACCCCCCCTAAAAATAGTAACTTTATTGGTTATTGATTAAAATATACCCCACACAAAACGTTTAAAATTCCAGCAGCTCTAAGGTGATATTTATCTGGAGAGTCAATGCTACTCTCTCTATAATGGGACACTTATTTAACCAAGGACTGTGCTTATAATCTGTGTGTTTATACTACAACACACGATTGCATCTGGTGCTGGGTCCCTATTCTTGTTATTAAGCCACCTTTATGCCTGCTGTATTAAAACATTTAACTACTAGCCCCCCCGAGGTTTCGCTGACGAATCGGCTTTGTCAAGGGTAGCGAGGCTAATGCCTCGCTACCCTTGACAAAGCTGATTCGTCAGCGAAACGTCTTGAAGGCACAAAGCTGATTCGTCTGCGAAACGTCGGGGAAGCTAGTAGTTAAATGTTTAAATACAGTGGCATTAAAAAATTTCCACCGCCCCCCCTCAGCTTAGTAGTCTCGGCGCCCTAAGGCAGCTGCTTGGCCGGCCTTATTATAGCAAAATTAGCTTCTGCCTAGAATCCTTGCACCATCCCTGCATTTCTACTTTATTCAGTCATTTACCATAGTAAGGAGCGGTGCGGGGACTTCCTTCTACTTTTGCATTGTATGCGCTACGTGTATTCATTCTGTTTCTTTGTTTCCAGATATTTAAATTTTATCTCGTTTCCACAAGCGGTACAGCGTGTGCCTTCACCACTTCTCCCTTCCAGGCCTCATTTTATGGCCTCTGTTAAACATTAAGGACTTGTGGTCCGGATATGAAAATATCCTGACAATGTTTTATTATTTGACTTATATACCCAGCCCGACCGTAATGATCTGCTCAGTGCCCGGCCTTGTGTCTAATGGCCGCCGTAAAGAATATAGTCACCTCAATGCCTGGTGTCGATCAGACAGTGTTTATGGATCAGTTCCTCTTAATGGAGATAACACATACAAAGGACGCAGCCGCCACATTAATCAAGTTATTAAATATTCAGAAAGATTAATGGAGATAGAATATGAGGAAACAATAACAACGCGCAGCACAGCGGAGGATTACATGGAAATAGGTCGATATTTATTAGATATATACACAATATTCTGAAAATTAGGTTAAACTTGTAATGGAATATCAGGCGGTGGTGGGAGTCTGGGGGAGGAGGGGGTTGGGGGGGAGGGGGTGATGGCGGTTGAGAGACTCTGTCCCAGATAGGAATACCCCTTTTAAATCTGTCTAGTTTTCCCATAACAACCAATCACAGCTCTGCTTTTATATCTTAACAAGCTTTGGTAAAAAAAAAAAAAAAAAAAAGAAGCTGACCTGTGATTGGTTCTTATGGAAAATCCATACACAATTTGGCCTCAAAGCCCAGATTGATAGATCTGGGCCAAGGAGTGGCAGCATTATATTCGGTTGGGTGCAGTGAAACATTATTATATTTTGGGGGGACAGTGTGGCAGCATTATATACGGGGTACAGTGCAGCATTGTTATATTTAGTGGCACAGTGTGGCAGTATTATATTTGGGGCCCCAGTGTGGCATTATTATATTCAGGGGCACAATGTGTGGCAGTTTCGTATTCAGGGGCACAGTGTGTGGCAGTATTATAATCAGGGGCACAGTGTGTGGCAGTATTATATTCGGGGACACGGTTTAGCATTATTTTGTTCAGGGGGGGACCAGTGTGGCAGTCTTATATTCAGGGGCACAGTGTAGCAGTATTATTTTCCTGGGCACAGTGTAGCATTATTACATTCGGGGGTGGGGGGGGGGGGCACAGTGTGTGGCAGTTTTACATTCAGGAGGCACAGTGTAGCAGTATAATATTCAGAGGGACATTGTGTAGCGGTATGATGTTTAGGGGGTGCAGTGTGCAAAGCTATTGTTTTCCTAGGGTGCACTCTTTGGCAGTGTTATTGTAGTGGCCCAGTACCCTAGCTGCCATGTAAGGCAGCCTCCATATAGTGTCCCCTGGGCCCCCCTGCACCAAAATTTTATAATTTTCTTTTTTTCTTTTCTTTTACCTTTACAGTATTGCAATCTTTTTTATACTTGTTTTAATTGACTTTGGTTTCTTTGAATATTTAGTTTGGAGTATGTGGAGGTGATTTGGAGAACTCCGGCTTATGTAAACATTTATCCGTATTCATAATATTATGAATGTTTTGTGCAAACACAGAAAGTGTTTGTGATTTGGCGGATTTACACAACCAGTGTATACAATGGTGAAGAACGAGAACAAAGCCCTTGTCACGATGCCGGCTGGCAGGTAGTGGATCCTCTGTGCCAGAGAGGGATTGGCGTGGACCGTGCTAGAGGATCGGTTCTAAGTCACTACTGGTTTTCACCAGAGCCCGCCGCAAAGCGGGATGGTCTTGCTGCGGCGGTAGTGACCAGGTCGTATCCCCTAGCAACGGCTCAACCTCTCTGGCTGCTGAAGATAGGCGCGGTACAAGGGAGTAGACAGAAGCAAGGTCGGACGTAGCAGAAGGTCGGGGCAGGCAGCAAGGATCGTAGTCAGGGGCAACGGCAGAAGGTCTGGAATCACAGGCAAGGAACACACAAGGAACGCTTTCACTGGCACTAGGGCAACAAGATCCGGCGAGGGAGTGAAGGGGAAGTGAGGTGATATAGGGAAGTGCACAGGTGTAAACACTAATTGGAACCACTGCACCAATCAGCGGTGCAGTGGCCCTTTAAATCGCAAAGACCCGGCGCGCGCGCGCCCTAGGGAGCGGGGCCGCGCGCGCCGGGACAGAACTGACGGGGAGCGAGTAAGGTACGGGAGCCGGGGTGCGCATCGCGAGCGGGCGCTACCCGCATCGCGAATCGCATCCCGGCCGGAGGTGGTAACGCAGCGCCCCGGGTCCGTGGAACCGACCGGGGCGCTGCAGTGAGGGAAGTGTAGCGAGCGCTCCGGGGAGGAGCGGGGACCCGGAGCGCTCGGCGTAACAGTACCCCCCCCCTTGGGTCTCCCCCTCTTCTTGGGGCCTGAGAACCTGAGGATCAGACTTTTGTCCAGGATATTGTCCTCAGGTTCCCAGGACCTCTCTTCTGGACCACAACCCTCCCAATCCACTAAAAAAAAAGTTCTTCCCCTGACCTTTTTAGAGGCCAAAATCTCTTTAACAGAGAAGATGTCCGAGGAGCCGGAAACAGGAGTGGGAGGAACAGATTTAGGAGAAAAACGGTTGAGGATGAGAGGTTTAAGAAGAGAGACGTGAAAGGCATTAGGGATACGAAGAGAAGGAGGAAGAAGAAGTTTGTAAGAGACAGGATTAATTTGACACAAAACTTTAAAAGGACCAAGATAGCGTGGTCCCAACTTATAGCTCGGGACACGGAAACGGACATATTTAGCGGAGAGCCATACCTTGTCTCCAGGGGAAAAAATGGGAGGAGCTCTTCTTTTCTTATCTGCGAATCTCTTCATGCGAGAAGAAGCCTGTAAGAGAGAATTTTGGGTCTCTTTCCATATGGTGGAAAGATCACGAGAAATTTCATCCACAGCGGGCAGACCAGAGGGCAAGGGGGTAGGGAGGGGGGGAAGAGGGTGACGGCCGTACACCACGAAAAACGGAGATTTGGAGGAAGATTCAGAGATTCTGAAATTATACGAGAATTCGGCCCAAGGTAGAAGATCTGCCCAGTCATCCTGGCGGGAGGAAACAAAATGTCGTAAATAGTCACCCAAGATCTGGTTAATTCTCTCTACTTGTCCATTGGATTGAGGATGGTATGCAGAAGAAAAATTTAATTTAATCTTGAGTTGTTTACAGAGAGCCCTCCAGAATTTAGACACAAATTGGACGCCTCTATCCGAGACGATCTGTGTAGGCAACCCGTGAAGACGAAAAATGTGTACAAAAAATTGTTTAGCCAACTGAGGCGCTGAAGGAAGACCAGGAAGAGGGATGAAATGTGCCATTTTGGAGAATCGATCAACGACCACCCAAATAACAGTGTTGCCATGGGATGGGGGTAAGTCAGTAATAAAATCCATACCAATCAGAGACCAAGGTTGTTCGGGGACAGGTAGAGGATGAAGAAAACCAGCGGGCTTCTGGCGAGGAGTCTTATCCCGGGCACAGATAGTGCAGGCTCGCACAAAGTCCACCACATCAGTCTCTAGAGTCGGCCACCAATAGAAGCGAGAGATGAGTTGCACAGATTTCTTGATGCCCGCATGACCTGCGAGATGGGAGGAGTGACCCCATTTGAGGATCCCAAGGCGTTGGCGTGGAGAAACAAAGGTCTTTCCTGGAGGAGTTTGCCTGATGGAGGCTGGAGAAGTGGAAATCAGGCAGTCAGGAGGAATGATGTGTTGAGGAGAGAGTTCAATTTCAGAGGCATCTGAGGAACGAGAGAGAGCATCGGCCCTAATGTTTTTATCAGCAGGCCGAAAGTGAATTTCAAAATTAAATCGGGCAAAGAACAGAGACCACCTGGCCTGACGAGGATTCAGCCGTTGGGCAGACTGGAGGTAGGAGAGGTTCTTGTGATCGGTGTAAATAATAACTGGAAATCTTGATCCCTCCAGCAGATGCCTCCATTCCTCAAGTGCTAATTTAATGGCTAGAAGCTCTCGATCCCCGATGGAGTAGTTCCTCTCCGCCGGAGAGAAGGTCCTGGAAAAAAAACCACAAGTAACAGCATGCCCGGAAGAGTTTTTTTGTAGAAGGACAGCTCCAGCTCCCACTGAGGAGGCATCAACCTCCAATAGGAAGGGTTTAGATGGGTCAGGTCTGGAGAGCACGGGAGCCGAAGAAAAGGCAGACTTGAGTCGTTTAAAGGCGTCTTCCGCTTGAGGAGGCCAAGACTTGGGATCGGCATTTTTTTTTGTTAAAGCCACAATAGGAGCCACAATGGTAGAAAAATGTGGAATAAATTGCCTGTAATAATTGGCGAACCCCAAAAAACGTTGGATGGCACGGAGTCCGGAGGGGCGTGGCCAATCTAAGACGGCAGAGAGTTTATCTGGGTCCATTTGTAGTCCCTGGCCAGAGACCAAGTATCCTAGAAAAGGAAGAGATTGGCATTCAAACAGACATTTCTCTATTTTGGCATAGAGTTGATTATCACGAAGTCTCTGAAGAACCATACGGACATGCTGGCGGTGTTCTTCAAGATTGGCAGAAAAAATCAGGATATCGTCCAGATATACAACAACACAGGAGTATAGTAGATCACGAAAAATTTCATTAACAAAGTCTTGGAAGACGGCAGGGGCGTTGCATAGACCAAAGGGCATGACCAGATACTCAAAGTGTCCATCTCTGGTGTTAAATGCCGTTTTCCATTCATCCCCCTCTCTGATGCGGATGAGATTATAAGCACCTCTTAAGTCCAGTTTGGTAAAAATATGGGCACCTTGGAGACGATCAAAGAGTTCAGAGATGAGGGGTAGGGGGTAGCGGTTCTTAACCGTGATTTTATTAAGACCGCGGTAGTCAATGCAAGGACGTAGAGAGCCATCTTTTTTGGACACAAAGAAAAATCCGGCTCCGGCAGGAGAGGAGGATTTACGGATAAAGCCCTTTTTTAAATTTTCTTGGACGTATTCAGACATGGCAAGAGTCTCTGGGACGGACAGAGGATAGATTCTGCCCCGGGGTGGAGTAGTGCCCGGGAGGAGGTCAATGGGACAATCATAAGGCCTGTGAGGAGGTAGAGTCTCAGCTTGTTTTTTGCAAAAAACGTCCGCAAAGTCCATATAGGCCTTAGGGAGACCGGTTACATGAGGAAGCACAGGGACACGGCAAGGTTTACTGGGAACCGGTTTTAAGCAGTCCTTGGAACAAGAGGGCCCCCAACTCTTGATCTCCCCAGTGGACCAATCCAGGATTGGGGAATGGAGTTGAAGCCAGGGAAGTCCAAGAAGGATTTCAGAAGTGCAATTGGGGAGGACCAACAGTTCAATCCTCTCGTGATGAGATCCGATGCACATTAGAAGGGGCTCCGTGCGGAAACGTATAGTACAGTCCAATCTTTCATTGTTTACACAATTGATGTAGAGGGGTCTGGCGAGACTGGTCACCGGGATGTTGAACCTATTGACGAGAGAGGCTAAGATGAAATTTCCTGCAGATCCAGAGTCCAAGAAGGCCACAGCAGAGAAGGAGAAGGCAGAGGCAGACATCCGCACAGGCACAGTAAGACGTGGAGAAGCAGAGTAGACATCAAGGACTGTCTCACCTTTGTGCGGAGTCAGCGGACGTCTTTCCAGGCGGGGAGGACGGATAGGACAATCCTTCAGGAAGTGTTCGGTACTAGCACAGTACAGGCAGAGATTCTCCATGCGGCGTCGTGTCCTCTCTTGGGGTGTCAGGCGAGACCGGTCGACCTGCATAGCCTCCACGGCGGGAGGCACAGGAACAGATTGCAGGGGACCAGAGGAGAGAGGAGCCGGGGAGAAGAAACGCCTCGTGCGAACAGAGTCCATATCCTGGCGGAGCTCCTGACGCCGTTCGGAAAAACGCATGTCAATGCGAGTGGCAAGATGGATGAGTTCATGTAGGTTAGCAGGGATTTCTCGTGCGGCCAGAACATCTTTAATGTTGCTGGATAGGCCTTTTTTAAAGGTCGCGCAGAGTGCCTCATTATTCCAGGATAATTCTGAAGCAAGGGTACGGAACTGTACGGCATACTCGCCAACGGAAGAATTACCCTGGACCAGGTTCAACAGGGCAGTCTCAGCAGAAGAGGCTCGGGCAGGTTCCTCAAAGACACTTCGAATTTCCGAGAAGAAGGAGTGTACAGAGGCAGTGACGGGGTCATTGCGGTCCCAGAGCGGTGTGGCCCAAGCCAGGGCTTTTCCAGACAGCAGGCTGACTACGAAAGCCACCTTAGACCTTTCAGTGGGGAACTGGTCCGACATCATCTCCAAGTGTAATGAACATTGGGAAAGAAAGCCACGGCAAAACTTAGAGTCCCCATCAAATTTATCCGGCAAGGATAGTCGTATTCCAGAAGCGGCCACTCGCTGCGGAGGAGGTACAGGAGCTGGCGGAGGAGATGATTGCTGGAGCTGTGGTAGTAACTGTTGTAGCATAACAGTCAGTTGAGACAGCTGTTGGCCTTGTTGCGCAATCTGTTGTGACTGCTGGGCGACCACCGTGGTGAGGTCAGCGACAACTGGCAGAGGAACTTCAGCGGGATCCATGGCCGGATCTACTGTCACGATGCCGGCTGGCAGGTAGTGGATCCTCTGTGCCAGAGAGGGATTGGCGTGGACCGTGCTAGAGGATCGGTTCTAAGTCACTACTGGTTTTCACCAGAGCCCGCCGCAAAGCGGGATGGTCTTGCTGCGGCGGTAGTGACCAGGTCGTATCCCCTAGCAACGGCTCAACCTCTCTGGCTGCTGAAGATAGGCGCGGTACAAGGGAGTAGACAGAAGCAAGGTCGGACGTAGCAGAAGGTCGGGGCAGGCAGCAAGGATCGTAGTCAGGGGCAACGGCAGAAGGTCTGGAATCACAGGCAAGGAACACACAAGGAACGCTTTCACTGGCACTAGGGCAACAAGATCCGGCGAGGGAGTGAAGGGGAAGTGAGGTGATATAGGGAAGTGCACAGGTGTAAACACTAATTGGAACCACTGCACCAATCAGCGGTGCAGTGGCCCTTTAAATCGCAAAGACCCGGCGCGCGCGCGCCCTAGGGAGCGGGGCCGCGCGCGCCGGGACAGAACTGACGGGGAGCGAGTAAGGTACGGGAGCCGGGGTGCGCATCGCGAGCGGGCGCTACCCGCATCGCGAATCGCATCCCGGCCGGAGGTGGTAACGCAGCGCCCCGGGTCCGTGGAACCGACCGGGGCGCTGCAGTGAGGGAAGTGTAGCGAGCGCTCCGGGGAGGAGCGGGGACCCGGAGCGCTCGGCGTAACAGCCCTGTCACTTCCAAATGTTACAGGTAATGGAAATATTGGGGATTCCCAGGATTTCATACTGTCTCACATAGTCATTCATTTACATAAGCATGTCAGGAATTTTTGTCTGCTTCTATAGTGCAGCTAAGGCTATTATAAGAGAATAATGTAGATCTTTATCTGTATACAATTTGGTTACAAATGCAGAATGAAGTGCGTTCTGATCACTGCACCTGATCATCTCATTAGGCTGCTAGTGCTGGAATATGTACAAAATTATAAATACTATAATACTGTCTCCTATGTACAAAAATATAACTACTATAATACAGCTCCTATATACAAGAATATAACTACTATAATACTGCTCCTATATACAAGAATATAACTACTATAATACTGCTCCTATATACAAGACTATAACTACTATAATACTGCCTCCGATATACAAGACTATAACTACTATAATACTGTCTCCTATGTACAAAAATATAACTACTATAATACTGCTCCTATATACAAGTGTTACGCCGAGCGCTCCGGGTCCCCGCTCCTCCCCGGAGCGCTCGCTTCACTCCCTCCGCTGCAGCGCTCCGGTCACGTCCTCTGACCCGGGGCGCTGCGATCCTGCTGCCAGCCAGGATGCGATTCGCGATGCGGGTAGCGCCCGCTCGCGATGCGCACCCCGGCTCCCCTACCTGACTCGCTCCCCGTCTGTTCTGTCCCGGCGCGCGCGGCCCCGCTCCCTAGGGCGCGCGCGCGCCGGGTCTCTGCGATTTAAAGGGCCACTGCGCCGCTGATTGGCGCAGTGGTTCCAATTAGGGTTTTCACCTGTGCACTTCCCTATATTACCTCGCTTCCCTTGCACTCCCTTGCCGGATCTTGTTGCCTTAGTGCCAGTGAAAGCGTTCCTTGTGTGTTCCTTGCCTGTGTTTCCAGACCTTCTGCCGTTGCCCCTGACTACGATCCTTGCAGCCTGCCCCGACCTTCTGCTACGTCCGACCTTGCTTCTGCCTACTCCCTTGTACCGCGCCTATCTTCAGCAGCCAGAGAGGTGAGCCGTTGCTAGTGGATACGACCTGGTCACTACCGCCGCAGCAAGACCATCCCGCTTTGCGGCGGGCTCTGGTGAAAACCAGTAGTGGCTTAGAACCGGTCCACTAGCACGGTCCACGCCAATCCCTCTCTGGCACAGAGGGTCCACTACCTGCCAGCCGGCATCGTGACAGTAGATCCGGCCATGGATCCCGCTGAAGTTCCTCTGCCAGTTGTCGCTGACCTCACCACGGTGGTCGCCCAGCAGTCACAACAGATAGCGCAACAAGGCCAACAGCTGTCTCAACTGACCGTTATGCTACAACAGTTGCTACCACAGCTTCAGCAGTCATCTCCTCCGCCAGCTCCTGCACCTCCTCCGCAGCGAGTGGCCGCTCCTGGGATACGCTTATCCTTGCCGGATAAATTTGATGGGGACTCTAAGTTTTGCCGTGGCTTTCTTTCCCAATGTTCCCTGCATCTGGAGATGATGTCGGACCTGTTTCCCACTGAAAGGTCTAAGGTGGCTTTCGTAGTCAGTCTTCTGTCCGGAAAAGCCCTGTCATGGGCCACACCGCTCTGGGACCGCAATGACCCCGTCACTGCCTCTGTACACTCCTTCTTCTCGGAAATCCGAAGTGTCTTTGAGGAACCTGCCCGAGCCTCTTCTGCTGAGACTGCCCTGTTGAACCTGGTCCAGGGTAATTCTTCCGTTGGCGAGTATGCCGTACAATTCCGTACACTTGCTTCAGAATTGTCCTGGAATAATGAGGCCCTCTGCGCGACCTTCAAAAAAGGCCTATCCAGCAACATTAAAGATGTTCTGGCCGCACGAGAAATTCCTGCTAATCTACATGAACTTATTCACCTAGCCACTCGCATTGACATGCGTTTTTCTGAAAGGCGTCAGGAACTCCGCCAAGATATGGACTCTGTTCGCACGAGGCGTTTCGTCTCCTCGGCTCCTCTCTCCTCTGGTCCCCTGCAATCTGTTCCTGTGCCTCCCGCCGTGGAGGCTATGCAGGTCGACCGGTCTCGCCTGACACCTCAAGAGAGGACACGACGCCGTATGGAGAACCTCTGCCTGTACTGTGCTAGTACCGAACACTTCCTGAGGGATTGTCCTATCCGTCCTCCCCGCCTGGAAAGACGTACGCTGACTCCGCACAAAGGTGAGACAGTCCTTGATGTCTACTCTGCTTCTCCACGTCTTACTGTGCCTGTGCGGATGTCTGCCTCTGCCGTCTCCTTCTCTACAGTGGCCTTCTTGGACTCTGGATCTGCAGGAAATTTTATTTTGGCCTCTCTCGTCAACAGGTTCAACATCCCAGTGACCAGTCTCGCCAGACCCCTCTACATCAATTGTGTAAATAATGAAAGATTGGACTGTACCATACGTTTCCGCACGGAGCCCCTTCTTATGAGCATCGGATCTCATCATGAGAGGATTGAACTTTTGGTCCTCCCCAATTGCACCTCGGAGATTCTCCTTGGACTTCCCTGGCTTCAACTTCATTCCCCAACCCTGGATTGGTCCACTGGGGAGATCAAGAGTTGGGGGTCCTCTTGTTCCAAGAACTGTCTAAAACCGGTTCCCAGTAACCCTTGCCGTAACTCTGTGGTTCCTCCAGTAACCGGTCTCCCTAAGGCCTATATGGACTTCGCGGATGTTTTCTGCAAAAAACAAGCTGAGACTCTACCTCCTCACAGGCCTTATGATTGCCCTATCGACCTCCTCCCGGGTACTACTCCACCCCGGGGCAGAATTTATCCTCTCTCTGCCCCAGAGACTCTTGCCATGTCCGAATACGTCCAGGAGAATCTAAAAAAGGGCTTTATCCGTAAATCCTCCTCTCCTGCCGGAGCCGGATTTTTCTTTGTGTCCAAAAAAGATGGCTCCCTACGTCCTTGCATTGACTACCGCGGTCTTAATAAAATCACGGTTAAGAACCGCTACCCCTTACCCCTCATCTCTGAACTCTTTGATCGCCTCCAAGGTGCCCACATCTTCACTAAATTGGACTTAAGAGGCGCCTATAACCTCATCCGCATCAGAGAGGGGGACGAGTGGAAAACGGCATTTAACACCAGAGATGGACACTTTGAGTATCTGGTCATGCCCTTTGGACTGTGCAATGCCCCTGCCGTCTTCCAAGACTTTGTCAATGAAATTTTTCGTGATCTGTTATACTCCTGTGTTGTGGTATATCTGGACGATATCCTAATTTTTTCTGCCAATCTAGAAGAACACCGCCAGCATGTCCGTATGGTTCTTCAGAGACTTCGTGACAACCAACTCTATGCCAAAATTGAGAAATGTCTGTTTGAATGCCAATCTCTTCCTTTTCTAGGATATTTGGTCTCTGGCCAGGGACTACAGATGGATCCAGACAAACTCTCTGCCGTCTTAAATTGGCCACGCCCCTCCGGACTCCGTGCTATCCAACGCTTTTTGGGGTTCGCCAATTATTACAGGCAATTTATTCCACATTTTTCTACCATTGTGGCTCCTATCGTGGCTTTAACCAAAAAAAATGCTGATCCCAAGTCCTGGCCTCCTCAAGCAGAAGACTCCTTTAAACGACTCAAGTCTGCCTTTTCTTCGGCTCCCGTGCTCTCCAGACCTGACCCTTCCAAACCCTTCCTATTGGAGGTTGATGCCTCCTCAGTAGGAGCTGGAGCTGTTCTTCTACAAAAAAATTCTTCCGGGCATGCTGTCACTTGTGGTTTTTTCTCTAGGACCTTCTCTCCAGCGGAGAGGAACTACTCCATCGGGGATCGAGAGCTTCTAGCCATTAAATTAGCACTTGAGGAATGGAGGCATCTGCTGGAGGGATCAAGATTTCCTGTTATTATCTACACCGACCACAAGAACCTCTCCTACCTCCAGTCGGCCCAACGGCTGAATCCTCGCCAGGCCCGGTGGTCTCTGTTCTTTGCCCGATTTAATTTTGAGATTCACTTTCGTCCTGCCGATAAGAACATTAGGGCCGATGCTCTCTCTCGTTCCTCGGATGCCTCAGAAGTTGATCTCCCTCCGCAACACATCATTCCACCTGACTGCCTGATCTCCACTTCTCCTGCCTCCATCAGGCAGACTCCTCCAGGAAAGACCTTTGTTTCTCCACGCCAACGCCTCGGAATCCTCAAATGGGGTCACTCCTCCCATCTCGCAGGTCATGCGGGCATCAAGAAATCTGTGCAACTCATCTCCCGCTTCTATTGGTGGCCGACTCTGGAGACGGATGTTGGGGACTTTGTGCGAGCCTGCACTATCTGTGCCCGGGATAAGACTCCTCGCCAGAAGCCCGCTGGTTTTCTTCATCCTCTGCCTGTCCCCGAACAGCCTTGGTCTCTGATTGGTATGGATTTTATTACTGATTTACCCCCTTCCCGTGGCAACACCGTTATTTGGGTGGTCGTTGATCGATTCTCCAAAATGGCACATTTCATCCCTCTTCCTGGTCTTCCTTCTGCGCCTCAGTTGGCTAAACAATTTTTTGTACACATTTTTCGTCTTCACGGGTTGCCTACGCAGATTGTCTCGGATAGAGGGGTCCAATTCGTGTCTAAATTCTGGAGAGCTCTCTGTAAACAACTCAAGATTAAATTAAATTTTTCCTCTGCATATCATCCCCAGTCCAATGGACAAGTAGAAAGAATTAACCAGATCCTGGGTGATTATTTGCGACATTTTGTTTCCTCCCGCCAGGATGACTGGGCAGATCTCCTTCCATGGGCCGAATTCTCGTATAACTTCAGGGTCTCTGAATCTTCCTCCAAATCCCCATTTTTCGTGGTGTACGGCCGTCACCCTCTTCCCCCCCTCCCTACCCCCTTGCCCTCTGGTCTGCCCGCTGTGGATGAAATTTCTCGTGACCTTTCCATTATATGGAGAGAGACCCAAAATTCTCTCTTACAGGCTTCTTCACGCATGAAGAGGTTCGCGGATAAGAAAAGAAGAGCTCCCCCCGTTTTTTCCCCTGGAGACAAGGTATGGCTCTCCGCTAAATATGTCCGCTTCCGTGTCCCTAGCTACAAGTTGGGACCACGCTATCTTGGTCCTTTCAAAATTTTGTGTCAAATTAATCCTGTCTCTTATAAACTTCTTCTTCCTCCTTCTCTTCGTATCCCTAATGCCTTTCACGTCTCTCTTCTCAAACCACTCATCCTCAACCGTTTTTCTCCCAAATCTGTTCCTCCCACTCCTGTTTCCGGCTCCTCGGACGTCTTCTCGGTCAAGGAGATTTTGGCTGCCAAAAAGGTCAGAGGGAAAAATTTTTTTTTAGTAGACTGGGAGGGTTGTGGTCCTGAAGAGAGATCCTGGGAACCTGAGGACAACATCCTTGACAAAAGTCTGCTCCTCAGGTTCTCAGGCTCCAAGAAGAGGGGGAGACCCAAGGGGGGGGGTACTGTTACGCCGAGCGCTCCGGGTCCCCGCTCCTCCCCGGAGCGCTCGCTTCACTCCCTCCGCTGCAGCGCTCCGGTCACGTCCTCTGACCCGGGGCGCTGCGATCCTGCTGCCAGCCGGGATGCGATTCGCGATGCGGGTAGCGCCCGCTCGCGATGCGCACCCCGGCTCCCCTACCTGACTCGCTCCCCGTCTGTTCTGTCCCGGCGCGCGCGGCCCCGCTCCCTAGGGCGCGCGCGCGCCGGGTCTCTGCGATTTAAAGGGCCACTGCGCCGCTGATTGGCGCAGTGGTTCCAATTAGGGTTTTCACCTGTGCACTTCCCTATATTACCTCGCTTCCCTTGCACTCCCTTGCCGGATCTTGTTGCCTTAGTGCCAGTGAAAGCGTTCCTTGTGTGTTCCTTGCCTGTGTTTCCAGACCTTCTGCCGTTGCCCCTGACTACGATCCTTGCAGCCTGCCCCGACCTTCTGCTACGTCCGACCTTGCTTCTGCCTACTCCCTTGTACCGCGCCTATCTTCAGCAGCCAGAGAGGTGAGCCGTTGCTAGTGGATACGACCTGGTCACTACCGCCGCAGCAAGACCATCCCGCTTTGCGGCGGGCTCTGGTGAAAACCAGTAGTGGCTTAGAACCGGTCCACTAGCACGGTCCACGCCAATCCCTCTCTGGCACAGAGGGTCCACTACCTGCCAGCCGGCATCGTGACAACAAGAATATAACTACTATAATACTGCTCCTATATACAAGAATATAACTACTATAATACTGCTCCTATATACAAGAATATAACTACTATAATACTGCCTCCTATATACAAGAATATAACTACTATAATACAGACTCCTATATACAAGAATATAACTACTATAATACTGCTCCTATATACAAGAATATAACTACTATACTACTGCTCCTATATACAAGAATATAACTACTATAATACTTCTCCTATATACAAGAACATAACTACTATAATACTGCTCCTATATACATGAATATAACTACTATAATACAGACTCCTATATACAAGAATATAACTACTATAATACTGCTCCTATATACAAGAATATAACTACTATAATACAGCTCCTATATACAAGAATATAACTACTATAATACTGCTCCTATATACAAGAATATAACTACTATAATACTGCCTCCTATATACAAGAATATAACTACTATAATACTGCTCCTATATACAAGAATATAACTACTATAATACTGCCTCCTATATACAAGAATATAACTAATATAATACTCCTCCAATATACAAGAATGTAACTACTATAATACTGCTCCTATATACAAGAATATATCTACTATAATACTGCTCCTATATACAAGAATATAACTACTATAATACTGCTCCTATATACAAGAATATAACTACTATAATACTGCTCCTATATACAAGAATATAACTACTATAATAATGCTCCTATATACAAGAATATAACTACTATAATACTGCTCCTATATACAAGAATATAACTACTATAATACTGCTCCTATATACAAGAATATAACTACTATAATACTGCTCCTATTGTGACGATCCGTCTTGGGGATTAGCTCTGGGATCGTCCTTGACCACGCCACAGGATGCGTTTCTTCTCAATAAACCAGCAAACAAATGCTTATAATGCAAATCTGGCACCTTGCCAGTCTTATTAGACAGGTTGCAGGGAAAGAAATAAACAAAAAGCAGGAACAAAGCAAAATCCTAGACCGTCTGGTCACTGACTAAACAGATCAGCTTGTACTGACTAACAACCGCTGAGCTTCCCTCAGTCGGTTAAACATATGTCCCCTGCAACCTTCTACTCACAATGTCACTCTCTTTGAGCCACTCAGCTCGGGCTGTGTACTCCTCAGCAGCCTCTGTCTCTTCCCTACAGCCCACATGCTGTCTCCTAGGAAGAGCCTAGATTAGACTGAGTCTTCATCTCATATACACCTCCCTTCCCTCCTGCCTCATTACTTAAGAAGCAGGTGAGAGCTTCTGCAGGGTGAGCCAAGGAAATACACCCTTTCCTTGCCACACTGCCACATATCCCCCCCCCCCCTTTGCTCAGACCACCGGGAAGGAGCACATGTATTTGAAAGACAGAAACCATCTGCCTTTTCTTTCTCTTGGACAACTTTTGTCCCACAGTCTCTGAAGTCCTTGCCTTTTTTCTTCCGGACTTTTACCAGCCACCAATTGGAAGTCTCTCGGTCACACCTCTCCAGTACCAGGTTCTTCACCCTGGTGTGGGCAGGGCTCTTGAAATTAAGGAGTGAGAGGACCGATGCCTCTAACCTGTGTCTTCTTCTTGCTTGCCGGACCTCTGCCTCTGCTTCAGAGAATCTTTCGGCCTCAGAGGCTTTACCAACCACGGTCTTGTTCTCTGTACCGTCAGAGGACCTCTGACACGGGTCCATCTCAGTTTCAACTTTAGAGAACTTCCCACCTGGTTTCAACTTAGTCTTGACTTCAGTGGATTTCTCACGTGGTTTCACCTCCTCCCATCCAGCTTTCTCTTCTGGTGCACCAGCTTCCTCAGGTTTGGCTTCAGAGTCTTTGGCTCCTTCAGATTCTTGTGTAGAATCAGCTTCTACTACTGCAGCTTCTTCAGGCTTACTCTTCTCTTCACCTTTAGCTTCAGTTGTGCCATTCTCTTTACTCACAGCTTTTGAGGTTGACTCTAGTTTGGCTTCTGCTTCAGAGGATTTCTCTGCCTCAGCATTACCTTCAGAATTTTTGGTCTGCTCAGGTTCAGAGGATTTCCCACCTCTCTTCTCTTTAGTTTCCACTTCAGAGGATTTCCCACCAGGTTTCAGCTCAGTCCTAGCTTAAGGGGACTTCTTACAGGACTTCACCTCAATTTTAGCTTTAGAGGACTTTTTGGCATTCAGAGAAAGCATAACTGTATCCTGTAACTTCGGCCCCAGAAGCCTTTCTTGAGACAATTCCGCCATGTCTTGGTCTCTGCTCTCTTTTAGGACTTCCTGGTCCTCTTCCTTTTTCTCACATTTTCGCTGCTTACACTGGAGCTTAGCGGACTTCATCCTCTCACTGTCAAGTAACTCTGTCAAGTCCCTGACAGTATCTTCCGAAGACAGCAATTGTTTCCTCAATTGTTCATTGTCCGCCAGCACAGCCACCTGCTCGTAGAGTTGCGCTCCCAGCAAAACCAAGGCAGCTACGTGGGACCTTCTGCGCGTTTCATTCTGCGCTTCCAGGCTCTCTTTTAAGATCTTCATGTCATCTTCCAGCTTTATATATCTCAGCTGCTCACTCTTGAGTTGTGCGGAGATCATCTTCTCACTGTCCAGCAACTGTTTCTTGGACTTCACTAACTCATTGAAAGATTTTCCACTCTCACCAATCTGTTGAGATAAATCTGAGATCTCCTGTTGCAAGTTCTTGTTTTCATGTTGCAGAGTCTCAACTTGTTCCAGGGCCACTGACACTGACACCTGGCACTTTTCCTCTTCCACCACGTTGGCAACTCTGGAGACTCTCGCTAAACACTCCCGTCTGACCGGCAATCCCTTGGCGGTAAGTTTGTTGCCCCTAGCAACAACTTCAATGGCTCTTGGCACCAGCGAGTCAGGGAGATTCCTGATCAGTTCCTCTGAACTGTCTCTCGGCTTCTTGGCAGACTTTTCTTTTGTCTTGTCACAGTCTCCTTCACTTAGGACTCTGTCTGTGACCGTAAGTGCAGCCCCCAGCTCCACTGGTACCCTATGATCTCCCCGTGATCTTGCATGCGGCACCCCATTTGTAATCAGTCCCCGGAGCGTGTTCGCTCCGGGACTGATTACCGGCAACTACAGGGCGGGCGGCGTGTGACGCCACGTCCCAGCCCCCGTGTGATGTCACGCTCCGCCCCTCAATGCAAGTCTATGGAAGGGGGCGTGATAGCTGTCATGCCCCCTCCCGTAGGCTTGCATTGAGGGGCGGAGCGTGACATCACACGGGGCGGGGGCGTGACGTCACACGCCGCCCGCCCTGTAGTCGCCGGTAATCAGTCCCGGAGCGAACACGCTCCAGGGACTGATTACAAACGGGGTGCCGCATGCAAGATCACGGGGGTCCCCAGCGGCGGGACTCCCTCGATCAGGCATCTTATCCAAAGGATAGGGGATAAGACGTCTAAGCACCGGAGTACCCCTTTAAAGGTCTCTCTATAAGGGTATGTTCACACTGAGGAATTGGCGAGGAATTCTTGCAAAAAAAATCCACCACGAAATTTCTTTTTTTTTTTTTGCGCCGAATTTGCACAGAATTCCGTGCGGAATATAGGAGAAAACTAGAAAATCCCTTTTTTTTGCGCAAAATTTCCTTGCAAATTCTACGCGAATTCCACTCATATTCCACATGAATTTCGGGCAAATGCCGCACAAATTCAGCGCAGTATGGCATCGGGCTGCTGACATTTTTTTTTTTACTGATTTCTATGGGACAAAGACGCGGATTCCGCATGAAGAAAGAACATGTTCATTCTTCACGTGGAACGGAATTCAGCGTCGGAATTCCGCTTGGAGAAATTCTTCAGTGTGAACTGAGGAGCGGAAATAGTGTTAAACTCTATTGGGTTTTTCACTGCTGACTGAATTGGAGAGGAATAAGCGAGCGGAATTACTTGAATAAATTCCTCTCCAATTCCTCAGTGTGAACATACCCTATACAGGACATATTGACACAGCTGTATCCCATAGAAATATATCTATATATATATATCTATTATACTGTACGTGGGATCGCTACAGAATCAACAAACACAAATGACACAACTGGTGGTTCCCGTGACTTCACAAGAAGGAATTTGTTTCCTGTAAGACGAGGAAATGTATTTATAATGTAAATATATTCCCTTATTATTCATCAGCCCCAGATACAACTGATAGGAACATCAAAATATTGCAGGAAATGTACAAGTGTTACACAGGGACAACATTCTATGAAATAAGTGTTACCAAATCCATTGTTGTCGTCAAACCTATCCCACCGTAAGGAAAAGGGAAGCACGGTTCTCACATTTTCAAAAAGGTCATTTTTTTTACTTTCTCAATGTTTCCCCATTCTGAGTACTGCCCAAACATATCTCTATAATACTGCCTCTTATGTAGAAGAATATGACTACTATAATACTGCCCCTATATACAAGAATATAATAACTATAATACCGTCTCCTATATACAAGAATATAACTACTATAATACTGCTCCTATATACAAGAATATAACTACTATAATACTGTTCCTATATACAAGAATATAACTACTATAATACCGTCTCCTATATACAAGAATATAACTACTATAATACTGCTCCTATATACAAGAATATAACTACTATAATACTGTTCCTATATACAAGAATATAACTACTATAATACCGTCTCCTATATATAAGAATATAACTACTATAATACTGCCCCTATATACAAGAATATAACTACTATAATACTGTTCCTATATACAAGAATATAACTACTATAATACTGCTCCTATATACAAGACTATATCTACTATAATACTGCCTCCTATATACAAGAATATAACTACTATAATACTGCTCCTATATACAAGAATATAACTACTATAATACTGCTCCTATATACAAGAATATAACTACTATAATACTGCCTCCTATATACAAGAATATAACTACTATAATACTGCCCCTATATACAAGAATATAACTACTATAATGCTGTCCCTATATACAAGAGTATAACTACTATAATACTGCCTCCTATATACAAGAATATAACTACTATAATAATGCCTCCTATATACAAGAATATAATTACTATAATACTTCTCCTATATACAAAAATATAACTACTATAATACTGCCTCCTATATACAAGAATATAACTACTATAATACTGCTCCTATATACAAGAATATAACTACTATAATACTGCTCCTATATACAAGAATATAACTACTATAATACTGCCTCCTATATACAAGAATATAACTACTATAATACTGCCTCCTATATACAAGAATATAACTACTATAATACTGCTCCTATATACAAGAATATAACTACTATAATACTGCTCCTATATACAAGAATATAACTCCTATAATACTGCCTCCTATATACAAGAATATAACTACTATAATACTGCTCCTATATACAAGAATATAACTACTATAATACTGCCTCCTATATACAAGAATATAACTACTATAATACTGCTCCTATATACAAGAATATAACTACTATAATACTGCTCCTATATACAAGAATATAACTACTATAATACTGCTCCTATATACAAGAATATAACTACTATAATATTGCTACTGTATATAAGAATATAACTACTATAATACTGCTCCTATATACAAGAATATAACTACTATAATACTGCTCCTATATACAAGAATATAACTACTATAATACTGATCCTATATACAAGAATATAACTACTATAATACTGCTCCTATATACAAGAATATAACTACTATAATACTGCCTCTTATGTAGAAGAATATGACTACTATAATACTGCCCCTATATACAAGAATATAATAACTATAATACCGTCTCCTATATACAAGAATATAACTACTATAATACTGCTCCTATATACAAGAATATAACTACTATAATACTGTTCCTATATACAAGAATATAACTACTATAATACCGTCTCCTATATACAAGAATATAACTACTATAATACTGCTCCTATATACAAGAATATAACTACTATAATACTGTTCCTATATACAAGAATATAACTACTATAATACCGTCTCCTATATATAAGAATATTACTACTATAATACTGCCCCTATATACAAGAATATAACTACTATAATACTGTTCCTATATACAAGAATATAACTACTATAATACTGCTCCTATATACAAGACTATATCTACTATAATACTGCCTCCTATATACAAGAATATAACTACTATAATACTGCTCCTATATACAAGAATATAACTACTATAATACTGCTCCTATATACAAGAATATAACTACTATAATACTGCCTCCTATATACAAGAATATAACTACTATAATACTGCCCCTATATACAAGAATATAACTACTATAATGCTGTCCCTATATACAAGAGTATAACTACTATAATACTGCCTCCTATATACAAGAATATAACTACTATAATAATGCCTCCTATATACAAGAATATAATTACTATAATACTTCTCCTATATACAAAAATATAACTACTATGATACTGCCTTCTATATACAAGAATATAACTACTATAATACTGCTCCTATATACAAGAATATAACTACTATAATACTGCTCCTATATACAAGAATATAACTACTATAATACTGCCTCCTATATACAAGAATATAACTACTATAATACTGCCTCCTATATACAAGAATATAACTACTATAATACTGCTCCTATATACAAGAATATAACTACTATAATACTGCTCCTATATACAAGAATATAACTCCTATAATACTGCCTCCTATATACAAGAATATAACTACTATAATACTGCTCCTATATACAAGAATATAACTACTATAATACTGCCTCCTATATACAAGAATATAACTACTATAATACTGCTCCTATATACAAGAATATAACTACTATAATACTGCTCCTATATACAAGAATATAACTACTATAATACTGCTCCTATATACAAGAATATAACTACTATAATATTGCTACTGTATATAAGAATATAACTACTATAATACTGCTCCTATATACAAGAATATAACTACTATAATACTGCTCCTATATACAAGAATATAACTACTATAATACTGATCCTATATACAAGAATATAACTACTATAATACTGCTCCTATATACAAGAATATAACTACTATAATACTGCCTCCTACATACAAGAATATAACTACTATAATACTGCCTCCTATATACAAGAATATAACTACTATAATACTGCTCCTATATACAGAATATAACTACTATAATACTGCCTCCTATATACAAGAATATAACTACTATAATACTGCCTCCTATATACAAGAATATAACTACTATAATACTGCTCCTATATACAAGAATATAACTACTATAATACTGCTCCTATATACAAGAATATAACTACTATAATACTGCTCCTATATATAAGAATATAACTACTATAATACTGCTCCTATATACAGAATATAACTACTATAATACTGCTCCTATGTACAAGAATATATCTACTATAATACTGCCCCCTATGTGCAGATGTTGTTGGTAGGATTTGAATCAGTGCTGAGCCATCGTGCTGCCCCTATCACATCTGGAGGTGGTCTTTGCCCTACCATCCACAGTTATTGTGCTTTATTGCCCCTTTTTGGTTGAGGGCTGCACCCTGTCATGATCTCTGATACATTGTAGTTTTCAGCTGCTCTGTGACGTCTTTCTGGCTCTGGACTCTCGGCAGATCATGTGACTATGATACTTCCATTGTTTGTCTGTGATACACGTGGTGCATTTCGGATGACGTCATTTCCAGCTGTACTGCAGGGGCGTGCTGTAGAGATATGTCGGCAGCGTTCCGGACTCCTCATTGGCTGAAAGTTGCCATGTGGGGCGGTGGCTGATTGGTGGCGGCAAGTTTAAAAGGTGGGGGGTTCCAGTTGGCCACCCTTCCGGTATTTTTATATGAAAAACAATGGCCAGAATTTTTCCAATCTATCCCCCAACTCCCAGAATGTTGCACCATATACTATACCAGTGTTTCCCAACCAGAGCGCCTCCAGCTGTTGCAAAACTACAACTTCCAGCATGCCCGGACAGCCGTTGGCTGTCCGGGCATGCTGGGAGTTGTAGTTTTGCAACAGCTGGAGGCACCCCTGGTTGGGAAACATTGACCTTTACTATGTACTACTATATAGTCCAACATGCTGGGAGTTGTAGTTTTGCAACAGCTGGAGGCACCCCTGGTTGGGAAACACTGACCTTTACTATGTACTACTATATAGTCCAACATACTGGGAGTTGTAGTTTTGCAACAGCTGGAGGCACCCCAAGTTGGGAAACACTGACCTATACTATATACTACTATATAGTCCAACATGCTGGGAGTTGTAGTTTTGCAACAGCTGGAGGCACCCTAGTTGGGAAACATAGACCTATACTATATACTACTATATAGTCCAACATGCTGGGAGTTGTAGTTTTGCAACAGCTGGAGGCACCCCTAGTTGGGAAACACTGACTGATACTATATACTACTATATAGTCCAACATGCTGGGAGTTGTAGTTTTGCAACAGCTGGAGGCACCCCAAGTTGGGAAACACTGACCTATACTATGCACTACTATATAGTCCAACATGCTGGGAGTTGTAGTTTTGCAACAGCTGGAGGCACCCTAGTTGGGAAACATAGACCTATACTATATACTACTATATAGTCCAACATGCTGGGAGTTGTAGTTTTTTGTTTGGGGCAGCTGCTGAGCCACAGGCTGTATCAGGGCATGCTGGGAGTTGTAGTTAGTAATTAACTGCAACTCCCGAATTTAATAAAAAAAAAAGTGATCAAAAAGTCCCATCAAAACAATAATGGTCCTGTTCAAAACTACAGATCGGGGTGAGAAAAATGACCCTCGTACAGGCCGTATAAGGAGAAATAAAAAAGTTATAGGGGTCGGAATAGGACAAAATTATCCAACGCATATGTGTATCCTGTGATGTCACGCATATGTAATTAATTATGCAAATTAGCATGGCTGGTATAATTTTTTGCAAGAAAGCTGGCGACCCTAGCTCCAGTGTGTGGGGGGCAGCCGGATCTCCTTTAAAGGGGTCCTCCCCTGGAAAAAAATGTATTTAAATCAACTGGTGCCAGAAAGTTAAACAGATTTGTAAATTACTTCTATTTAACAATCTTAATCCTTCCAGTACTTATCAGCTGGTGTAGGCTTCACAGGAAGTTCTTTTCTTTTTGAATTTCCTTTCTTTCTGACCACAGTGCTCTCTGCTGACACCTCTGTCCATTTTACGAACTGTCTGGAACAGGAGAGGTTTGCTATGGGGATTTGCTTCTGTTCTGGACAGTTCCTAAAATGGACAGAGGTGGCAGCAGAGAGCACTGTGGTCAGACAGAAAGGAAATTCAAAAAGAAAAGAACTTCCTGTGGAACATACATCAGCTGATAAGTACTGGAAGGATTAAGATTTTAAAATAGAAGTAATTTACAAATCTGTTTAACTTTCTGGCACCAGTTGATTTAAAAAAATAATAATAATTATTATTTTTTTCCAGTGGAGTACCCCTTTAAATCTCAGTTTTCCGGTCCTTCTGCCTCAGATTTAGCCTGAGATGACCTCATCTCTGCAGATCATTTCTCTTCCGTATACAGATTAGCTGGTTAAGCTGGTTATACACAGTATTGAGTCTGGTAGAGATGAGGCATCTGCACAAAATCAAGACAATTTGTTTTATTTCCCAAAAAACAAGGGTATTGCCAGGGCATCGGGTCCGGAGATCTAGTATTGAGAAAGCCCGGAACCGGCCTGAAAAAAAAATGGATCTTAGATCCAGGTTCATAAAAAACTTGATCCTGGTGAATCTGAGACATTGGAGAATCCGGCTAAGGTGGACCCAGAAGTTACTGTATTGTCTAAAGCAGTGTTTCCCAACAGAGTGCCTCCAGCTGTTACAAAACTACAACTCCCAGCATGTTGGACTATATAATAGTATATAGTATAGGTCAGAGTTTCCCAACAGAGTGCCTCCAGCTGTTACAAAACTACAACTCCCAGCATGTTGGACTATATAGAAGTATATAGTATAGGTCAGTGTTTCCCAACAGAGTGCCTCCAGCTGTTACAAAACTACAACTCCCAGCATGTTGGACTATATAATAGTATATAGTATAGGTCAATGTTTCCCAACAGAGTGCCTCCAGCTGTTACAAAACTACAACTCCCAGCATGTTGGACTATATAATAGTATATAGTATAGGTCAATGTTTCCCAACAGAGTGCCTCCAGCTGTTACAAAACTACAACTCCCAGCATGTTGGACTATATAGTAGTATAAAGCATCGGTCAGTGTTTCCCAACCAGGGATACCTCCAGCTGTTGCAAAACTACAACTCCCAGCACGTTGGACTACATAGTAGTATATAGTATTGGTCTGTGTTTCCCAAACAGGGTGCCTCCAGCTGTTGCAAAACTACAACTCCCAGCGTGTTGGACTATATAGTAGTATATAGTATAGGTCAGTGTTTCTCAACCAGGGGTGCCTCCAGCTTTTGCAAAACTACAACTCCCAGCATGTTGGACTATATAGTAGTATATAGTATAGGTCAGTGTTTCCCAACCAGAGTGCCTCGAGCTGTTGCAAAACTACAACTCCCAGCATGTTGGACTATATAATAGTATATAGTATAGGTCAATGTTTCCCAACCAGAGTGCCTCCAGCTGTTGCAAAACTACAACTCCCAGCATGGTGGACTATTTAGTAGTATATAGTATAGGTCAATGTTTCCCAACCAGAGTGCCTCCAGCTGTTGCAAAACTACAACTCCCAGCATGGTGGACTATATAGTAGTATATAGTATAGGTCCGTGTTTCCCAACCAGAGGTGCCTCCAGCTGTTACAAAACTACAATTCCCAGGGTGTTGGACTATATAGTAGTATATAGTATAGGTCAGTGTTTCCCAACCAGAGTGCCTCGAGCTGTTGCAAAACTACAACTCCCAGCATGTTGGACTATATAATAGTATATAGTATAGGTCAATGTTTCCCAACCAGAGTGCCTCCAGCTGTTGCAAAACTACAACTCCCAGCATGGTGGACTATTTAGTAGTATATAGTATAGGTCAATGTTTCCCAACCAGAGTGCCTCCAGCTGTTGCAAAACTACAACTCCCAGCATGGTGGACTATATAGTAGTATATAGTATAAGTCCGTGTTTCCCAACCAGAGGTGCCTCCAGCTGTTACAAAACTACAATTCCCAGGGTGTTGGACTATATAGTAGTATATAGTATAGGTCAGTGTTTCCCAATCAGAGCGCCTCCACCTGTTGCAAAACTACAACTCCCAGCATACCCGGACAGCCGTTGGCTGTCCGGGCATGCTGGGAGTTGTAGTTTTGCAACAGCTGGAGGCACCCTGGTTGGGAAACACTGATTCAAATAATGTTCTCCCTAAAGTAGCCAACAAATAAGAAAATAGATTTGTGTGATGATGATTCAGCATTTATGGATGTGACATTGTTTCCCCAGGGACATTGGGGGAGATTTATCAAAACCAGTGAAGAGGAGGAGTGGGGCAGTTACCCATAGCAACCAATCAGATGTCTTCTTTCATTTTTATAAAGTCCTTTGCAAAATGAAAGCAGCGATCTGATTGGTTGCTATGGGCAACTGCACCACTCCTCATCTTCACTGGTTTTGATAAATCTCCCGCAATATTTCTAAAGAAACAAACCATAAATAAAGAGAGAATCTTCCCATTTTCTTCATGTTTCTGGTATCTACAAAAAAGACTCTGAAATTTACTAACACATAATCCGGAGGCGTCCTCAGGGGACAGATAAAAAACTGTTCACACAGAGAATATTTATAGAGGATATGAAGCCTGCGGAGCTCAATGGTTGTAAGTGCCGCAATGTGCATCCAGATCACATATCTATACACGCTGTGCGCTCTGATCACATGTCTGTACACGCTGTGCGCTCTGATCACGTCTGTACACGCTGTGCGCTCTGATCACATGTCTCTACACGCTGTGCGCTCTGATCACATGTCTCTACACGCTGTGCGCTCTGATCACATGTCTGTACACACTGTGCGCTCTGATCACATGTCTGTACACGCTGTGCGCTCTGATCACATGTCTGTACACGCTGTGCGCTCTGATCACATGTCTGTACACGCTGTGCGCTCTGATCACATGTCTCTACACGCTGTGCGCTCTGATCACATGTCTATACACGCTGTGCGCTCTGATCACATGTCTATACACGCTGTGCGCTCTGATCACATGTCTGTACACACTGTGCGCTCTGATCACATGTCTATACACACTGTGCGCTCTGATCACATGTCTGTACACACTGTGCGCTCTGATCACATGTCTGTACACGCTGTGTGCTCTGATCACATGTCTGTACACACTGTGCGCTCTGATCACATGTCTATACACGCTGTGCGCTCTGATCACATGTCTGTACACACTGTGCGCTCTGATCACATGTCTATACACGCTGTGCGCTCTGATCACATGTCTGTACACGCTGTGCGCTCTGATCACATGTCTGTACACGCTGTGCGCTCTGATCACATGTCTCTACACGCTGTGCGCTCTGATCACATGTCTATACACGCTGTGCGCTCTGATCACATGTCTATACACGCTGTGCGCTCTGATCACATGTCTGTACACACTGTGCGCTCTGATCACATGTCTATACACGCTGTGCGCTCTGATCACATGTCTGTACACACTGTGTGCTCTGATCACATGTCTGTACACGCTGTGCGCTCTGATCACATGTCTGTACACACTGTGCGCTCTGATCACATGTCTGTACACGATGTGTGCTCTGATCACATGTCTGTACACACTGTGCGCTCTGATCACATGTCTGTACACGCTGTGTGCTCTGATCACATGTCTGTACACACTGTGCGCTCTGATCATATGTCTATACACGCTGTGCGCTCTGATCACATGTCTGTACACACTGTGCGCTCTGATCACATGTCTGTACACGATGTGCGCTCTGATCACATGTCTCTACACGCTGTGCGCTCTGATCACATGTCTGTACACACTGCGCGCTCTGATCACATATCTGTACACACTGTGCACTCTGATCACATGTCTCTACACCCTGTGCGCTCTGATCACATGTCTATACACACTGTGCGCTCTGATCACATGTCTGTACACACTGTGCGCTCTGATCACATGTCTGTACACGCTGTGCGCTCTGATCATATGTCTCTACACGCTGTGCGCTCTGATCACATGTCTGTACACACTGTGCGCTCTGATCACATGTCTGTTCACGCTGTGCACTCTGATCACATGTCTGTACACGCTGTGCGCTCTGATCACATGTCTGTACACGCTGTGCACTCTGATCACATGTCTGTACACGCTGTGCGCTCTGATCACATGTCTGTACACACTGTGCGCTCTGATCACATGTCTCTACACGCTGTGCGTTCTGATCAATTGTCTGTACACACTGTGCGCTCTGATCACATGTCTCTACACGCTGTGCGCTCTGATCACATGTCTCTACATGCTGTGCGCTCTGATCACATGTCTCTACACGCTGTGCACTCTGATCACATGTCTGTACACACTGTGCGCTCTGATCACATGTCTGTACACGCTGTGCGCTCTGATCACATGTCTGTACACGCTGTGCGCTCTGATCACATGTCTCTACACGCTGTGCGCTCTGATCACATGTCTCTACACGCTGTGCGCTCTGATCACATGTCTGTACACGCTGTGCACTCTGATCACATGTCTGTACACACTGTGCGCTCTGATCACATGTCTATACACGCTGTGCGCTCTGATCACATGTCTGTACACACTGTGCGCTCTGATCACATGTCTGTACACACTGTGCGCTCTGATCACATGTCTATACACGCTGTGCACTCTGATCACATGTCTGTACACGCTGTGCGCTCTGATCACATGTCTATACACGCTGTGCGCTCTGATCACATGTCTGTACACACTGTGCACTCTGATCACATGTCTCTACACGCTGTGCACTCTGATCACATGTCTCTACACGCTGTGCGCTCTGATCACATGTCTCTACACGCTGTGCGCTCTGATCACATGTCTCTACACGCTGTGCACTCTGATCCCATGTCTGTACACACTGTGCGCTCTGATCACAGGTCTCTACACACTGTGTGCTCTGATCACATGTCTGTACACGCTGTGCACTCTGATCACATGTCTGTACACTGTGCGCTCTGATCACATGTCTATACATGCTGTGCGCTCTGAACACATGTCTGTACACGCTGTGCGCTCCGATCACATGTCTGTACACGCTGTGCGCTCTGATCACATGTCTATACACGCTGTGCGCTCTGATCACATGTCTGTACACACTGTGCGCTCTGATCACGTCTGTACACTCTGATCACATGTCTATACAAGCTGTGCGCTCTGATCACATGTCTGTACACACTGTGCGCTCTGATCACATGTCTATACACGCTGTGCGCTCTGATCACATGTCTCTACAAGCTGTGCGCTCTGACCACATGTCTCTACACACTGTGCGCTCTGATCACATGTCTGTACACACTGTGCGCTCTGATCACATGTCTGTACACGCTGTGCACTCTGATCACATGTCTGTACACGCTGTGCGCTCTGATCACATGTCTGTACACACTGTGCGCTCTGATCACATGTCTATACACGCTGTGCGCTCTGATCACATGTCTGTACATGCTGTGCGCTCTGATCACACGTCTATACACGCTGTGCGCTCTGATCACACGTCTGTACACGCTGTGCGCTCTGATCACATGTCTCTACATGCTGTGCGCTCTGATCACATGTCTCTACACGCTGTGCGCTCTGATCACATGTCTATACACGCTGTGCGCTCTGATCACATGTCTGTACACGCTGTGCGCTCTGATCACATGTCTATACACGCTGTGCGCTCTGATCACATGTCTGTACACACTGTGCACTCTGATCACATGTCTCTACACGCTGTACACTCTGATCACATGTCTCTACACGCTGTGCACTCTGATCACATGTCTCTACACGCTGTGCACTCTTATCACATGTCTCTACACGCTGTGCACTCTGATCACATGTCTCTACACGCTGTGCACTCTGATCACATGTCTCTACACGCTGTGCGCTCTGATCACATGTCTCTACATACTGTGCTCTCTGATCACATTTCTCTCTACACGCTGTGCACTCTTATCACATGTCTCTACACGCTGTGCACTCTGATCACATGTCTCTACACGCTGTGCGCTCTGATCACATGTCTCTACATACTGTGCTCTCTGATCACATTTCTCTCTACACGCTGTGCACTCTTATCACATGTCTCTACATACTGTGCACTCTGATCACATGTCTCTACACGCTGTGCACTCTGATCACATGTCTCTACACGCTGTGCACTCTTATCACATGTCTCTACACGCTGTGCACTCTGATCACATGTCTCTACACGCTGTGCACTCTGATCACATGTCTCTACACGCTGTGCACTCTGATCACATATCTGTACACGCTGTGCACTCTTATCACATGTCTCTACACGCTGTGCACTCTGATCACATGTCTCTACACGCTGTGCGCTCTGATCACATGTCTCTACATTCTGTGCTCTCTGATCACATTTCTCTCTACACGCTGTGCACTCTTATCACATGTCTCTACACGCTGTGCACTCTTATCACATGTCTCTACACGCTGTGCACTCTTATCACATGTCTCTACACGCTGTGCACTCTGATCACATGTCTCTACACGCTGTGCACTCTGATCACATGTCTCTACACGCTGTGCACTCTGATCACATATCTGTACACGCTGTGCACTCTTATCACATGTCTCTACACGCTGTGCACTCTGATCACATGTCTCTACACGCTGTGCGCTCTGATCACATGTCTCTACATTCTGTGCTCTCTGATCACATTTCTCTCTACACGCTGTGCACTCTTATCACATGTCTCTACACGCTGTGCACTCTTATCACATGTCTCTACACGCTGTGCACTCTGATCACATGTCTCTACATACTGTGCTCTCTGATCACATTTCTCTCTACACGCTGTGCACTCTGATTACATGTCTCTACACGCTGTGCACTCTGATTACATGTCTCTACACGCTGTGCACTCTGATTACATGTCTCTACACGCTGTGCACTCTGATCACATGTCTCTACACTCTGTGCACTCTGATCACATTTCTCTCTACACGCTGTGCACTCTGATCTCATGTCTCTACACACTGTGCACTCTGATCACATGTCTCTACACACTGTGCACTCTGATCACATGTCTCTACACACTGTGCACTCTGATCACATGTCTCTACACACTGTGCACTCTGATCTCATGTCTCTACACACTGTGCACTCTGATCACATGTCTATACACGCTGTGCGCTCTGATCACATCTCCACCTCTCCCTGTAATTGCATGCAGTCTCACACTCACACTGTAGCCTTGGTTCTGCAGCTGCATCCCCCTCCTCTTCCCCCCCCCCTCTTAAATTCCTTTTTTATAATGTTCTAGATTGATCTTTTGTGCACTGAAGAAGCTTGTGAACATTTACTGACAGCATGAAGACAGTGAAGCGGAAACTACAGGCTGCTGAAGGATGAGGAAGATGTCACCGACTCCTGATTTATGCCTAAAGTTATTGGAACAAGTGAATCAGGAGATGACAGATTGAATTAATTCTTAAATTCCTTAACCCCTAGAGGACACATGTTGTAAAAGCCTCGGGGTGTTTACAGTCTATGAATCGAGTACAGGAGTTGTGCTTGCTTCATAGATGGCGGGTACCAGCTGCTATCAGCAGCCTGTACTCCACTGCTGATGTCCGCTATTAACCCTTTAGATCAGTGGTCTTTAAACTGTGGTCCTCCAGATGTTGCAAAACTACAATTCCCAGCATGCCCGGACAGCCGTTGGCTGTCCGGGCATGCTGGGAGTGGTAGTTTTGCAACAGCTGGAGGGCCACAGTTTGAAAACTGCTGCTTTAGATGCTGTGATAAATTCTGATCTCGCCATAAAAAACAGAAAAATACAGTTCGGGGCTTCGGTGACACTCATCGGACCACCCGCAGCAGGATTCTGGGGGTCTGATGAATAAAGATGGTGGCCGATGGTCTGATTACCCTTCTCCTTGCCGTTCTTCAGGGATCTTCTTGTGTAGTCATCACTGATCAGTGCTATGTCATTGAAAACTACTGATTAGTAATAGCAATGGAAAGATTGCTGTTAATAGTCCCGTTTGGAAAAGAATAAATAGTAAAGAAAAAATAAATCAATAAAAATAAAAATAAATTTAAGTAAATAAAGTAAAAAAAATCAATAAAATATTAAAATAAATGAATAAACAAATAATATACATTTAAATGTAAAATATACAAAAAAATATATATATATAAAATATATATATATGTAAATAAAAATAAATAAACACATATATATATATATATATATATATATATATATATATATATATATATAATATAGGGCCAGCAGACGCAAATGCAGGCATTAGCCTCTGTGTCCTTGACAAAGCTGATTCAATCAGCGAAACGTCGGGGAGGCTAACTATGCTATTTTAATCAGCAGTGTTATTCTGACACGTACACTGGGGCATATGCCAAAAGACGATGCATATATCTCCCCTCCATGACCGCCACAAATAAGCAGGTTGGCACATGGCATGTTAGAGGATCAATAAAGGGGAGAGATACACTTTCTAATCTATCCATCAGTGCCAAGGCACAATATCGGAAGCACAGTGTGTTTTTAAATAAATGTGCACAATTTATTGGGTTAAATACTCTACGGAGTCTAATAAACTTTATTTTAAATTTAGAAGGGGGATCCTTAGTTTGGGGATTTGTCCTGAGGGTTTGTCCCTTTAGGTTTGTGTCAATACCCTGGTTAATAAACATTGTCGTAGAGGATTATAAGTGATTCGGAGTAAACGTTCTCTCTTCTTCTGCCGCTGTAGTTAAACACATGTACGAGCAGATTTACTGCTTTGGACTGTAAAATCCAAATTTCCTCTCGTAATATCGAGATGGGATTTTTACAGGATTTGGGGCCTCTTCAGGGCAGGGACTGCACTGCATTATGTCACGTTTATAGCAGCAGTCCCAACACATTGTGTTCCTGCCTTCTAAGATGCCCATCTACCCTGTCTATTTACCTGCTCTGAATCAGAAAATGCAATCCTTGTTGCTGTCATGGAATGATAAGAAAATACTAGCTGAGAACAGCAACAATGGCGATTCTATTCCTTATATACACATCTCATATCCTGTTCTTATATCCCAACCTCAAATCCCAACCTCAAATCCTGACCTCATATCCCGTCCTTATATCCTGACCTCATATCCTGACCTCATATCCCGACCTCATATCACATCATCATATCCCAGCCTCATATCCCATTCTTATTTCCTGACCTCATATCCTGTCCTCATATTCCGACTGCACATTCCATCCTCATGTCTTGTCCTTAAATCCCAACCTCATATCCTGTCCTCAAATCCCGACCTTATATCTAGTTCTTAAATCCCGACCTCATATCCCAACCTCAAATCTTGACCTAATACGCCGACCTCACATCCTGTCCTTATATCCCGACCTCATATCCCATCATCATATCTCATCCTCATATCTTGTCCTTCTATCTCAACCTCAGATCCCATCCTCATATCCCGTCCTCATATCCCGTCCTCATATCCCGTCCTCATATCCCGACCTCATATCACATCCTTATATCCCATCCTCATATCTTAACCTCATGTCCCATCCTCATCTGTCGATCTCACATCCCATCCTGATCTCTCATCCTTCTATCCTGTCCTCATATCCCCTCCTCATATCCTGACCTTATAAATGAAATCTGAAGGCCCCAAGTAACTCAGTGTTTTCCAACCAGCTGGACCCAGGTATGGAAACCCTGCTCTCCTCTATTGGCGACAGGTCCGACATGATACTGTGACACCAATGTGCTACATTATAATAAACTGTAATGTACTGAGCTACAATGTAATGTGCTGCAGTGTGAATACTTCCTTTTTTCAAAGAAACAATGAGATAAATAAAACATTTCTTTAACTACAAAGGGGAACCTAAGGCGATGGGGTTGTGATCACAATCTTCGTATGGGCACACATCATTGAGATAGGTGAACCTGGTAGAATTCTGGGTAAAACGTCAGTGGTTACTGAAAAAAATAAAAATAAATCTTTGTACTTTTTTATTTTTTTTTATTTTTATTTAATCCAAAACAATTCTTACTATAAATGATAGAACAGAAGTGTTGAAAAATATATTAGAATTTCCTAGTAGTTTAAAGCATAACTCCGATCACACACCATAGGCGGAATATCTGATTAAACTTCCCAGCAACTTTGGTAGCCTATGGTCAGTTTTTTTCAGGCATATTTCATTGTAACACGTCACTTATTTACACAGATGTACGTTTCTTTCTTCCATTCATTCTCTATGGAGCCGCCAGTGGTAGCCGAGTGCTGAACAGACCCACAGTGAGTGAAAGGAGTGGGAGCTGAGCATGTGCACTAGGATCTCTGTTCTCATGATTGGTCGGGGTCTAAGCTATTGGACCTCCATAAATCAGGTACTTATCACCTATTCTGTGGATAGGGGATACATTTTAAAGCTTATCTGTCATTTAAGTTGACTTTTCAGGATACCCTGTCCTGTGTGTACATGAGGAGCAGCACTATATCTGACCATTATATAACTTGTATTTGATATTTTTAGCAGATTTCTGCTCTGCAGGCTTCATCTATAATTTACAGTTCTCCCAGAGCTGATGGATGGGCACCCTCCTCCTCCTTCATCAAGTTGTATTGCTTGTCTTGAGTTCCTCCTTCCCCTTCATAGACTTGTATTGCTTGTCTTGAGCTCCTCCTCCCCCTTCATAGACTTGTATTGCTTGTCTCGAGCTCCTCTCCCTTCATAGACTTGTATTGCTTGTCTTGAGCTCCTCCTCCCCCTCCATAGACTTGTATTGCTTGTCTTGAGCTCCTCCTCCCCCTTCATAGACTTGTATTGCTTGTCTTGAGCTCCTCCTCCCCCTTCATAAACTTGTATTGCTTGTCCTGAGCTCCTCCTCCCTCTTCATAGACTTGTATTGCTTGTCTTGAGCTTCTCCTCCCCCTTCATAGACTTGTATTGCTTGTCTTGAGCTCCTCCTCCCCCCTTCATAAACTTGCATTGCTTTTCCAGAGGTCCTCCTCCCCTTTAATAGACATGTTTTGCTTGTCTTGAGCTCCTCCTCCACCCTCCATTGACTTGTATTGCTTGTCTTGAGCTCCTCCTCCCCCTTCATAGACTTGTATTGCTTGTCTTGAGCTCCTCTCCCCCCTTCATAAACTTGTATTGTTTGTCCTGAGGTCCTCCTCACCTTTAATAGACATGTTTTGCTTGTCTTGAGCTCCTCCTCCCCCTCCATAGACTTGTATTGCTTGTCTTGAGCTCCTCCTCCCTCTTCATAGACTTGTATTGCTTGTCTTGAGCTTCTCCCCCTTCATAGACTTGTATTGCTTGTCTTGAGCTCCTCCCTCTTCATAGACTTGTATTGCTTGTCTTGAGCTCCTCTTTCCCCCTCCATAGACTTGTATTGCTTATCTTAAGCTCCTCCTCCTCAACAATCTCTGCATTGACTGTAGTTTCGGGGACTGTATTGTAACCTTAATATTGTATACAAGGTGTGAGTATATCCTTAACACTCCTCACTAAACTTTATTTAGAAGAAACTCTTTACGTACCCTTCAGGACATTGAACTTTGCAGCTAAACTTGGCAGATTTGCAAAAGAGTCATCCTGTAAATATTTGCCCCTTCGCTCTGGAGCTTTAGTGAGTCAGGACTTTTAATGATACTTCTGAGCGGATGAATATAGTCGAGACCGGCTCTATAGGAGAACAACAGTCACTAATGGGGACAATGGGTGACAACCAATATGGCCGCCATTACAGCTCTCACCTGTCCAGACCCCTGAATGCCTGATGGTAGACAGACGGTCCTTGTGAGCAGATAGGAAGTGCAGTTTTGTGCTCATATCTGTGCTGAGCCGTATCCAGCTGGATGGCGGCCATGTAAATTTTCTGGCCACGAACGTTAACTACACATTGTCAACACAAGTTATAAAGTCTGAGCTTCATCTGCAGCAACAGATTATCTGAATTCATAAAAATTCAGATTCCATAGAGATAGCAGCAGCAGTATAAAGATAGAGCTGGAGGGGAGGTGTATAAATACTATATATCCTGATCCCATAGAGATAACAGCAGTATACAGATACACCTGGAGAGGAGGTATACAACTACTATATATCTTGATCCCATAGAGATAGCAGCACTATACAGATAGAGCTGGAGGGGAGGAGTATAACTACTATATATCCTGATCCCATAGAGATAGCAGCAGTATACAGATAGAGCTGATGGAGGTGTATTACTACTATATATCCTGATCCCATAGAGATACAGAAAGAGTTGGAGTGGAGGAGAATAACTACTATATATCCTGATCCCATAGAGATAGCAGCAGTATACAGATAGAGCTGAGGGAGGTGTATTACTACTATATATCCTGATCCCATAGAGATACAGAAAGAGTTGGAGTGGAGGAGAATAACTACTATATATCCTGATCCCATAGAGATAGCAGCAGTATACAGATAGAGCTGAGGGAGGTGTATTACTACTATATATCCTGATCCCATAGAGATACAGAAAGAGTTGGAGGGGAGGTGTCAAAGGGCAGAGCCAATGGGCAGGGTCAAAGGGTGGCAAAATCAAAGGGTTGTCAACATTTTCTCACAGATGACAAAGGGAGAGCTTACTCCCGAAATGCGTCTTGAACTATGTAAAGTGTCTTGTCCTTTTGTAATTTGTGTCAATAAACCTTGATTCCCTTTACATCTGGACTCTTGTGAATTTCACCCGATCGAGCAGCGCCATTGCAAGCTTCCTTTTTTCAAGTTTACCCCTGCTGTATTTGCCGACCCCCTTGGGGATATTGGCCGGATCAGCAGGTTGCAGCTCCAGATCGCACCTCTGTACCCCAACATGGAGGGGTTATATGCATGAACCCAAGGTTCACTCAAGGTGAGCACAATTCCACCTTAGCATCTAGAGACCTACCAGTCTCACGGAATTATACGAGGCGCTGTCCTCTTTTTTTCTCCTATCTCTATTCCTTAAAGGGGTACTCCGGTGGTTAAGATTTTTGGCTATATTGCATCTTCTTTTAATGGTCATGTTTTTTGCAATTGACATGAATAATATATTTGTGTAGTATGTGTCTTTTTTTCTTACCTGTTTGTGGGCCAGGAAGTTCTGTAGTTCTGTGTTGGATCTCTGACTGTTGTCCACAGGTTAGGTTTAGGCTGTGGACAAGATGTCATAGCTTTTTTTTCCCCTCTGTTCTTTGAGAACTGCATGAGAGAGATAGGCCACGCCCCCTCATCTCCCCCTCCTGGAGGACGCAGGTGTGCATGAGAGAAAGAAGCTCCTACACAGCTCCTCATCTCCCCCCCCCTGCTCTGTACACAGCTCCTCATCTCCCCTCCCCCTGCTCTGTACACTGCTCCTCATCTCCCCTCCCCCTGCTCTGTACACAGCTCCTCATCTCCCCCCCCTGCTCTGTACACAGCTCCTCATCTCCCCCTCCCCCTGCTCTGTACACAGCTCCTCATCTCCCTCTCCCCCTGCTCTGTACACAGCTCCTCATCTCTCCTCCCCCCTGCTCTGTACACAGCTCCTCATCTCCCCCTCCCCCTGCTCTGTACACAGCTCCTCATCTCCCCTCCCCCCTGCTCTGTACACAGCTCCTCATCTCCCCCTCCCCCTGCTCTGTACACAGCTCCTCATCTCCCCCCCCTGCTCTGTACATAGATCCTCATCTCCCCCTCCCCCTGCTCTGTACACAGCTCCTCATCTCCCCCTCCCCCTGCTCTGTACACAGTTCCTCATCTCTCCTCCCCCCTGCTCTGTACACAGCTCCTCATCTCCCCCTCCCCCTGCTCTGTACACAGCTCCTCATCTCCCCCTCCCCCTGCTCTGTACACAGCTCCTCATCTCCCCTCCCCCTGCTCTGTACACAGCTCCTCATCTCCCCCCCCCTGCTCTGTACACAGCTCCTCATCTCCCCCTCCCCCTGCTCTGTACACAGCTCCTCATCTCCCCCTCCCCCTGCTCTGTACACAGCTCCTCATCTCTCCTCCCCCCTGCTCTGTACACAGCTCCTCATCTCCCCCTCCCCTGCTCTGTACACAGCTCCTCATCTCCCCTCCCTCCTGCTCTGTACACAGCTCCTCATCTCCCCCTCCCCCTGCTCTGTACACAGCTCCTCATCTCCCCCTCCCCCTGCTCTGTACACAGCTCCTCATCTCCCCTTCCCCCTGCTCTGTACACAGCTCCTCATCTCCCCTCCCCCCTGCTCTGTACACAGCTCCTCATCTCCCCTCCCCCTGCTCTGTACACAGCTCCTCATCTCCCCTCCCCCTGCTCTGTCCTGAATGACACATGCTGGGAGTTGTAGTCCCTGTTATGTGTGTGTATGCTAGTGTTTACAAACCAGTCTGCCTCCAGCTGTTGCAAAACTACAACTCCCAGCATGCCTGGACAGTCTTTGGGCATGCTGGGAGTTGTAGTCTTGCAACAGCTGGAGCCACAGTGATTGAGAAACACTGGCCTAGCCTATTCAGTATATTACAAACAAAGTGCATTGTTTTCCAACCAGGGTGTCTTCTGCTGTATCAAAACTACAACTCCCAGCAGGCATACTGGTAGTAGTAGTTTTGCAACACCTGGAGGCACCCTGGTTGGGAAACACTGGTGTATGCCCAATAGAGGTGTGGTGAACTACAACCCCCAGGAGACTACAGAGGCAGCATGCTGGTGTTATACCACAGACTGAAGACTCCTGAATGACACATGCTGGGAGTTGTAGTCCCTTTTGTGTGTGTATGACAGTGTATCCCAACCAAGGCTGATTATATTAGTGTGCTGTGTATAAGGGGGCCGACCCAGGAAAATAGTAGGATGGGTAAAGGGCGGAACAAACAAAACAAAAAAAAAGGAGCCACCCCAAACCAGCAAGGCATGTGGCATGCTGGGATTTGTAGTTTTCAGCACAGCAAGAAACAGGAAATAGAAGCAAAGATAGGAAAACAAAGTGGGGGATAAAAAGACAACAAAGAACGGAAATAGAGTAGGCTAAACAACAAGAATAGAAATGAAACAAAACAAATAGGGCAAGTCAAAAACGGAAAAACACATTGACCACCGGAGTACCCCTTTAAGCATAAACCAGTACCACAACCACTAACACCAAAGGGGGTGAGGGGGTGGGCAACTTTACTATTGGTTGCTACGGATGTTGTTGATAACCTCTGACAAGTGTATTTGCATCATTCTAATTGGCCCACAAATGAAAAGAAGAGAGACCTGACGAAGAGGGGGTCCCACCCCTTGAAACGCATAGTCTTTAGCGCTGATTAAAGTAATGTTGAATATTTTATCCACTGTCCTCCACGGCTAATTCTTTCATCGGGTGAGCACCAAGAGGGTCCAAGTTTTCATCCTCTGCAATTTGCAGTTTCTAACGCTGACAAATGAAAAGAAGGAATATGCGAATATGTGCATATGCCGAAAAAAGTGAATATTCGTAATTTCGAATATATAGCAAATATATATTTGCAATATTCGCAAATTCACGAATTTGCAATATTTGCGTTTAAAATTTGAAATGCGAATATTCGTGCCCAACACTAATGTCTAGTACCACGGAGCTATAGGTCACACCCAATCTGGAAGAAACACGCCGGCACTGGAACAGGACTGGGCTGCCGTACTTGCTAACATACACATCTTTCACACACTTACCTATGACACCATGGCAAGAACAAAACAGATTAATACCTGTCATAACATGAGATTTATCGAAGTCGCTGCTGCTAAGAGGCCAAAAATAAACTGTTAGCAAAAAGAGACACAATAACAAAACTACATGACAGACCTTCTGTAATAATAACCTTGTAGCATCATGTCCCCTGAAAATCAACTACAGGTCTTTGCATAACCATTGAGTATGTAGACGTGACGGGTCTTTAGGTGAACTTTGTGCCTACAGACATGGCAGGTATGAAAGGTATATAACCACCTATGTGTCATGATGTTATTGCTCTGAAGACATGTCAGTAACAACTGCTGCGCAGTGCATTCCCCTGCAGACGTGGCAGGTATAATGGGTATACAATCACCTATGTGCCGTGATGTTGTTGCTCTGAAGACATGTCAGTAACAACCACTACGCAGTGTATCCCCCCTTTGCAGACGTGATAGGTATGACGGGTATACAACCATATATGTGTCGTGATCTTGTTGCTCTGAAGACGTGTCCGTAGCAACAATTACGCAGAGCATCCCCTGCAGACATGGCAAGTATGACGAGTATATAACTGCTTATGTGTTTGTGATGTTATTGCTCTGAAGCCGTGTCAGCAACAATAACTATGCAGTGCATCCTCCTGCAGACATGGCAGGCACAATAGGTATGCAACCGCCTAAATTACATGTAATCTCTCTGAAGACGTGTCAATAACAGTAAATACGTAAATACGAGTGTGCTAGCCAATTAATGTTATGAACCTATCAAGAGTACGCATATAATTCTAGCATCAACGTCTGTAAACCTATCTATGCCCAGTAAATGGTCATGGACTTATGACTAATATGAAAACTAAGAACCTATGTACCTTATAAATGCTGTGTATGAACTGCACAGTGTAAAAGAACATGAAAAGCTATCAATACTTAACAGTATATTAGAATACACATTACAAATGTATCCCCGAAATAATGTACTATGTGAGTACTATGAGCCTATAAAAGAACAGTCTAAAGCTATGAGCATATGTATCACTATGAGTGAAAGTACTGTAAATGATGAGCGAATAAACCGTATAAATGATACAAGCAAAAGTACTGAATAAGCTATGATCGCATGTACAGTAAAAATACAGTACTATAAGCATATGTGCCGTATAAAATGTACAAATGCCACGAGCATCCGAACAGCACAAACACCATGGGTGCACAAATATGGATGCCAGGAGTGCATGAACAGCACACACGCCAAGAGTGCATGTGCCGCATAAATGCTATGAACAAATGAACAATGAGAGCGTATGAACAGTATAAATACCATAAGCAAATGAAACAGTGTAGATGCCATGAGAGTAAGAACAGTATCATCTCAAGAAACATATGAACAGTATAAATGCCATGAGGGTATGAGAGTATGAAAGCCATGAGCATATGAACAGTATACAAGCCAGCTAATGGACAGAATAAATACCATGAGTGTATGGACAGTAAGCAATAAACTGCCATGGGCATATGACAATATAAATGCCATGAGCATATGAACAGTATAAATGCCATGAGCGTATGAACAGCATAAATGCCATGAGCGTATGAACTGTATAAATGACATGAGCGTATGAACCGTATACATGTCATGAACGTATGAACTGGTAACAGTGCCAAAGCGTATGAACAGTATAAATACTATAAGCGTATGAACTGTAATATGAACTGTATAACTGCCATGGGCATATAAACAGTATAAATGCCATGAGCGTATGAACTGTATAAATGGCATGAGCGTATGAACTGTATACATGGCATGAGCGTATGAACTGTATAAATGCCATGAGCGTATGAACTGTATAAATGCCATGAGCGTATGAACCGTATACATGTCATGAATGTATGAACTGTTAACAGTGCCAAAGCGTATGAACAGTATAAATGCCATGAGTGTATAAACAGTATGAATGCTATGAGCGTGTGAATAGCAGAAATGCCATGAGAGTAAGAACAGCATAAATACCATGAGTGTATAAACAGCATAAATGCCACGAAACGTATGAAATGGTATAAATGTCAAAGTGTATAAACAGTATAAATGCCATGAAACGTATGAAATGGTATAAATGTCAAAGCGTATAAACAGTATAAATGCCATGAGCGTATGAAATGGTATAAATGTCAAAGCGTATAAACAGTATAAATGCCATAAGCGTATTAAGAGTAAAATGCCATTAGCGTATGATCAGAATAAATGCCATGAGCATATGATCAGTATAAATGCCATGAGCGTATTAACAATATAAATGCCCTTAGCGTAGGAACAGTATAAATATGAGAGTATGAACAGTATAAATGCCATGAGCATATACACAGTATACATGCCAAGAGCATATGAACAATGGAAATGCCATGAGTGTATGAGCAGTATTAATGCCACAAGCGTATGAGCAGTATAAATGCTATAAATATATAACTGTATGCACGCGTAAATACCAGATGTAAATGTGACAACGTGTGAAAGATATGCTACAAAATTGTCTCAGTGACAGACAAGCGACACCACCCTACTGACAAAAGAGGTTGCGCAGCAGCCAAAGTGTGCCAAGAAATGACATTACCCTGGATAATAACCTGCCCCTCATAAGTGAATGAGTGACCAGTATATACAATGCGTTAATCTATATCCTGTATTGTAAGAGCAACCAAGACGCAGGGGATCAGTCGACATCCTTATCTATATATATTATTTTTAATTTAATTTAATTTTTTTTATCATGCCATAGTCACATATACATGAGAATCGCAGCGATCATATGAATGGTATAAGACTTGCCGTGACCGAATGCCTGACACGTGTTATGAAATACCCAGAATAAAAAAACGTATGCCAGGTATATGTGTTGTAACGTCCACATAATGTAGAGATGTATGCATGGAATAGTGATGTATGTTGTATGGTAGCGTGTCTACTCTATGTACTAGTGATGTGCCCGGTATATGTATGTATGGTATGCTACGCAAAGTACGAATTATATACCTATGGTATGGCAAAGTATGGCATGTACTGTTGTCGTGAGGATGTCCTTTAGCATGCCACAATGAAATGGAATAGATATCATAGTGAAGTGCTTGTAAAGTACGCTGCATAACATGTTAGTTAGTGTTACTATGAAGCGCCCTATGGTGACCCCGCAGGCTGAAACACGAAGACTAAGACTGCGCCCACGTCGTGCGTGCTGGTGATGAGAGTCCCCTATTGGGGCCGGATCATCATTGGCGCTCACGGAGGGCCTGCTCCAGGTCTCGTGCCCACAGGGGGCACCCGTCACATGCGGGACATCCCTGTGTCCCGAAAAATCTTTTCAGGACACATGGATGTCCCTGTTACCTCTCTGCGGCCCTGCATTAACTTTAAAAATGCAGGGGCTGCCGGGCGGGAGGTCTGTGACGTCACTGACGTCCCGTGCATGCGCCCATAGAAGAGTAGAGCGGAGCAGTGAGGAGGACGCACGCATGGTAAGTCACCACTCACCAGCATGTCATCTTCAGTGTTCCGACCACTGCTCCTCTCCGGTCCTGGTACCTACTGCTAGGACCCATAAGCCAGAGCAGTAGATCGTGACCCCGGACCGGAGGAGAGGTGGTCAGAACATGGGGCAGTAAACAGGCATACAGCCTCCAGCCATACACTGTATATGGCTGAAGGCTGTATGTCTGTGGGGGAACTATACTGCACCTAATGTGGGGGACTATACTGCACCTAATGTGGGGGAACTATACTGCACCTAATGTGGGGGAACTATACTGCACCTAATGTGGGGGGAACTATACTGCACCTAATGTGGGGGACTATACTGCACCTAATGTGGGGGAACTATACTGCACCTAATGTGGGGGACTATACTGCACCTAATGTGGGGGAACTATGCTGCACCTAATGTGGGGGACTATACTGCACCTAATGTGTGGGAACTATACTGCACCTAATGTGGGGAACTATACTGCACCTAATGTGGGGGAACTATACTGCACCTAATGTGTGGGAACTGTACTGCACCTAATGTGGGGGAACTATACTGCACCTAATGTGGGGGAACTATACTGCACCTAATGTGGGGGAACTATACTGCACCTAATGTGGGGAACTATACTGCACATAATGTGGGGGACTATACTGCACCTAATGTGGGGGACTATACTGCACCTAATGTGGGGGAACTATACTGCACCTAATGTGGGGGAACTGTACTGCACCTAATGTTGGGGACTATACTGCACCTAATGTGGGGGAACTGTACTGCACCCCTAATGTGGGGGATCTGTACTGTACCCCTAATGTGGGGGAACTGTACTGCACCCCTAATGTGGGGGAACTGTACTGTACCCCTAATGCGGAGGAACTACAACCTAATGCGGGGGAACTATACTGCACCTAATGTGGGGAACTATACTGCACCTAATGTGGGGAACTATACTGCACCTAATGTGGGGAACTATACTGCACCTAATGTGGGGGAACTGTCGGGGGGGGCATCATAATGAAGTGCTCCTCCTTCCAAGCAGCCTTAATCTGGCCCTCTCCCCTATGGAGCCAACGATCTATAGAAAAAAATAAAGACAAAAGCTACAGATTACTGTGCGGCCCCAAAACCAATCCCCTTAGACCAACCACCCAATGGGAAACAAGAAGGGGAAGGAAAGGGAACTACCATTAACCCTACCTCTCCCACACTCGGGCCTCTTAACCCCTTACCCCATAACAAACTTCACCCCTCCAACGTCTGCCCAGTCAAAGTTACCTGAGCCTAAACGGCCAGGTAACTACAAGTTTTGCAACAGCTGGAGGCGCCCCGGTTGGGAAACACTGCATTAAAGGGATATCCCAAGATTAAAAGTTCTCAACAAAATAAGAGATAGCTATCCAATCCTAGTCCTGGGACCCCCAACTATCAGAAGAACCCTGCTCCCTTGTCCCCCCCGAATGAATCAAACTCTCTATAACAGTGGTCTTCAACCTGCAGATCTCCAGATGTTGCAAAACGACAACTCCCAGCATGCACGGACAGCCAACGGCTGTCCGGGCATGCTGGGAGTTGTCGTTTTGCAACATCTGGAGGTCCGCAGGTTGGAGACCACTGCTCTATAAAATATTTATGAAGATAGTCGACTTCAGTACCTGAGCATTTGCGCTGCCCCTCCATTCACTCAGCTGCCGCTTAACCTGCATTCTGGCGATTGGCGGGGGTCTCAGCAGTCGGACCCCACCAATCTGATACTTGTTAATCGATAAATCGCTTACTAACAATTATCTGATTTGTGGGGGTCCGACTGTTGATAGTTGGGAGTCCCAAGACTAGGATCCTATACTTATCACTTCTCTCGTTGATACGTTTTAATCTTGGGATACCGCTTTAATGCAGTGTTTCCCAACCAGGGTGCCTCCAGCTGTTGCAAAACTACAATTCTCAGATTTAATACATCTCCCCCCGATAACTTAAAATCTTTGGATAACCCCTTTAACACTCAGTACTATATGTATAGCAGAGCCATCGGAGGAGGAGCAGGTAGTGATGCAGTCAGAAGGAATCGTACACCTGCTGGTGTAGTAGAGATGTGTTTGTCATCATGTGGTTTTCTATAGAAGATTTACTACATTCACAACATAAAAGAGCAAAAACACAAATCTATAAAATACAGAGAACTAAAGTATGTACAGATAGTTTGGTGTAAAGTCACATACCCGAAGGCTTCGGAGGATGCATTGGGGGTTAACCCCTTCTCCGCCGCAGCTGTCATCTCCTTGTAGTCATCGGATGTCTCCACTTTATCCAGTCAGAAGAATTTCACATCCCAAGGAAAATAAAAGTTGCAGCAATGGAGGAGACGTAACATCCAGAGGAGAGGAGGAGGAGGAGGCTGCCCGGGAGGACCATGGTGAGAGCGGAGTATCAGCTCCTCTGCCGCCTCCTGCAGCCGACACTCACTTAAGTCAACTCACTGGAGGTGACGTCAGATTCTACAGAAGATACAAGTCCGAGAGACGGAGAGAAGAATAGAAGTGGAGATGTGAAGGGGACCGCACCCCAGACAGGAGGAGGATGCTGTGATGGGGGAATGTGTGCACTGCGCTGCGGAATATGTTGGTGCTATAGATCTTATTCTAATGTGGGTCTATGGAGTGATGGGACTTGTAAATAGGGGATCTGTAGATGACACTGTTATTGGGGGATCTGTAGATGACACTGTTATGGGGGATCTGTAGATGACACACTGTTATGGGGGACCTGTAGATGACACAATATTATGGGGGGATCTGTAGATGACACAATGTTATGGGGGATCTGTAGGGGACACACTGTTATGGTGGATCTGTAGATGTCACACTGTTATGGGGGATCTGTAGGAGACACATTGTTACGGGGGATCTGTAGATGAAATACTGGTATGGGGGATCTGCAGATGACACATTGTTATGGGGATCTGTAGATGACACACTGTTATGGGGGATCTGTAGATGACACACTGTTATGGGGGATCTGTAGATGACAAATTGTTATGGGGATCTGTAGATGACACACTGTTATGGGAGATCTGTAGATGACACACTGTTATGGGGGTCTGTAGATGACACTGTTATGGGGGATCTGTAGATGACACACTGTTATGGGGGATCTGTAGATGACACACTGTTATGGGGGGTCTGTAGATGACTCACTGTTATGGGGGGTCTGTAGATGACACACTATTACGGGGGATCTGTAGATGACAAACTGTAATGGGGGATCTGTAGATGACACACTGTTATGGGGGATCTGCAGATGACACTGTTATGGGGGGATCTGTAGATGACACACTGTTAGGGGGGGTCTGTAGATGGCACACTATTATGGGGGATCTGCAGATGACAAACTGTTATGGGGGATCTGTAGATGAGACACTGTTATGGGGGTCTGTAGATGACACACTATTATGGGGGATCTGTAGATGACAAACTGTTATGGGGGATCTGCAGATGACACAATATTATGGGGGGATCTGTAGATGACACACTGTTAGGGGGGGTCTGTAGATGGCACACTATTATGGGGGATCTGCAGATGACAAACTGTTATGGGGGATCTGTAGATGAGACACTGTTATGGGGGTCTGTAGATGACACACTATTATGGGGGATCTGTAGATGACAAACTGTTATGGGGGATCTGCAGATGACACTGTTATGGGGGATCTGCAGATGACACTGTTATGGGGGATCTGTAGATGAAACTGTTATGGGGGGATCTGCAGATGACACTGTTATGGGGATGATCTGCGGATGACATAGTGTTACGACATATTTACAGTTTGTGCCATTTCTGGTGGTTTCTATGGCTGGGACATTGTAATGGGGAAATGTACAGTTAGTAGAAAGTTATGTAGGTTTTGTTGACCTGTTAAGAAGCATGAACCTCTCTATAGGATTCGGACAGATGTTGTAGTTCTGTTGGGTATACGCCATTTCATCTTGGGATCCATTAGTAATAGGGGAATCCTAGTGAGGTCTGTACATTTTATGTTTTTAAAAACGCCTCTAAAAAATTAAAGAAGCGATTTGTTTGGTTGCTATGGGCAACTGGTCAACTTTTCCTCACGACAGGTTTTGATAAATCACCTCCCATGTGTTAAGAATAGACCTGAGGTAAGTATAATTGACTACGATCAGCAATAGACCTGAGGTCATTATAGACTACGATCAGCAATACGCCTGCTGTGCTTCATCATCAGGAACATCGTCTTCTCAATCAATCAATATGATAAATAAACCGGCCCGGTCACGTATTAATTAGGGCCGGGCGCACCTTGTTGACTTGCGCTCCATGTGTTCTCTATGGGAGCTGGAGATACACAAGATAAACACCCGACACAGCAGGAACAAGTCCTCATTCACATGCTGCAAACATGGCTGCCACAGGACAAAGCCAATGGATGTTTTTACCCGCCACGTCCACTAGATACAAGGCTGGGTTCACACTACGTTTTAAGCAATATGGGACCTTTGTACAGCTGGGGGGAGCAAAAACCAAGCGCTTCCGTATCCCAGCCGTATCCGGTCCAGTTAGAGAAGTGTATACGGGGCAAAAATGAGCCAATCGGAGTCAGCTTTTGACTCCGGTCGGCTCATTGAAATTCATTACATATTTGCCGGATACGGCAGGGATACGGGAGAGCCCGGTTTTTGCTCCCCACAGCCGTATAAGGTCCCATATTGCTTAAAACGTAGTGTGAACCCAGCCTAACAGGCAGAGCATTCACCGTCTCTTCTATCCAAGATTCCCTAATTTCAAGTAGTAAAAACTTACATGGTGGAAAAGTGGGGAGACAAGACAGCGGAGTGTGGAGAGTGAAGAGGAGACAGCTGTTTCGTACTAATAAAATGACGATACAGGTGCATACATAACAGGTAAGAGGAGGGACCAATGTTAATACTTTGGGACATAATTTTAATATGATGTTCTGTCCCCCTGCAGCCATGAATTTGTGGCTATCACATCACATCTCCGTACAGACCTGCATCCCACAGAGGACATTGCAGCTCAACTTTGCTGAATACTACAGTTTTCTTCCAAACATTTGACACGCACACTTATTTGCATTACAACCAGGGCTCCAGTCCTGCAGGAACTCATGAGAACAGAGTTCCTGCACTTTTTACACAGCAGGAATACAGTTCCCAATAGCAGGGGTCCTGCAGGACCAGTCCTTTAAGGGTTACTCCGCCCCTTGACATGTTATCCCCTATGCAAAGGACAGGGGATAAGATGTCTGATTGCGGGAGTACCGCTGCTGGGGACCCCCGCGATCTCGGCTGCGGCACCCCAGACATTCGGTGCACGGAGCGAACTTCGCTCCTGCCAGATGACTGGTAATGCAGGGCAGAGGCTTGTGATCAGTAATGCCCCCTCAATGCAAGTCTATGGGAGGGGGCTGTTACGCCGAGCGCTCCGGGTCCCCGTTCCTCCCCGGAGCGCTCGTCTCATCCTCGTTGCTGCAGCGCCCCGGTCAGATCCACTGACCGGGTGCGCTGCGGTACCGCCTCCAGCCGGGATGCGATTCGCGATGCGGGTGGCGCCCGCTCGCGATGCGCACCCCGGTCCCCGTACCTGACTCGCTCTCCGTCGGTCCTGTCCCGGCGCGCGCGGCCCCGCTCCCTAGGGCGCGCGCGCGCCGGGTCTCTGCAATTTAAAGGGCCAGTGCACCAATGTTGGTGCCTGGCCCAATCTTCCCAATTAGCTTAATTAGTTTCCACCTGTGCACTCCCTACTTATACCTCACTTCCCTTGCACTCCCTTGCCGGATCTTGTTGCCCTTGTGCCTAGTGAAAGCGTTCCCTTGTTTGTTCCTAGCCCGTGTTCCTGACCTCCTGCCGTTGCCCCTGACTACGATCCTTGCTGCCTGCCCCGACCTTCTGCTACGTCCGACCTTGCTTCTGTCTACTCCCTTGTACCGCGCCTATCTTCAGCAGCCAGAGAGGTTGAGCCGTTGCTAGTGGATACGACCTGGTCACTACCGCCGCAGCAAGACCATCCCGCTTTGCGG